>NW_027114575.1:729661-762868 GCF_000696795.3 Halyomorpha halys
GACAATCGATGTTTACATGCAACATCAAGACAGGTTTTGGTTTTTGACAAGCATTCGTTGTTTGGGCGCGATTGGGAAATTATGTTTCCAGGATGAGGTCCTCATAAATTTCTGTCCAGTAAAGGTGGACATCTTGAAAAAATAGGACAACCAAGAGTCACCTAAGAAGAAAAAGGGACTCTTTGTTTGGATCGCCTAACAACACACTTCGATGGATGAGAAATAACTAAAAAACTGTAAGAGGACCAATACTTTGTTTTGTTAGTGTTTGTTTACTGAAAGATTGTCAGCAGTCAGTGTTAGTTAATTGAGGAAATCATCAAAAGAAGAGTCACAGATAATTATTTATTCTGTTACTGTGGCCATGAGTCAACCCTGTAGGTTCTGGAGTCCTCAGGGATCTATCCAAAATCTTAAAGTGGGTACTCTTAATTGGGGAAAAATCTGACGGTCAAGGGGAAAAATTCTGACCTCCATGCATTTTTTATGAATTATGTTTATTTTTCATAATAAAATATAGAAATAAATTTTTTTCACAATATATTAAAATTAAAATGTTAATTTTAAAGATTAAAGAAAGTTAATTAAAGATTCAATTAAAATCTAAATGTTATTGGTCAGATGTGACGGCATAGAAATAGCTAATCTTCCAGGATTTATTGTTTTAAGTAACTTGTTTTAATTATACCAAATTATTATATATATATAATAAGGATTTTAAATGTATTTAAGTTTCAGGTTAATATATTTTTCTTGTTACAGTGTTTTATTTATTTCTAAAACATATGATATTGAAATAGTTAAGATAGATTTATTAATGAATGTTAAATATTGCAGAATGTTTTAGTTCTGAACATGGGGGAAATAGTTTTTCTGCTTAATGATTTAATAAACATTAATTCAAATATTTTGACTACTGATGTAATTTATACTACCATTACCAATCAATATAAAGTACTGAAAGTTTTCTAGGGCAAACCTTTAAAGCCTGCAGTCTTTTATGGATAGGAGTATCCTCTCTCCAGTCAGGATCCTTACTTGGGTCGTAGATAACAGATCCATATGAACCAGAAGGTGTATTATCATCAACTTTAAAAGTTTCATTCAAATTTCCAGAATTCTTTTTTTCCTGAAGAAAGAAAATAGTTTTCAAGATAAAAAAAAAAAAGCCAAAGAAATAAATGCAACTAAACGTTGAAATAAATGCAACTAAACGTTAAAATAAACCATGTTCTTTTGTTTAAAATACTTCTATGCACAAAACAATTAAACTTTATATTGATAATCAGTGATTATGCAGACATTAGTATGATTAAAAAAAAAAAAAAAAAGGAAACATGCTAAAATGTATCAACTTAAGCAAAAGTAATTCATTTGTAATCATTAAAAAAATTTGATAATTTTATTTTATTGAAAAATAGTTTTAATTATATATATTGTATTATGGGATACAATATATATATTTGGAAATATTAAAAAAATATTTAAAGTAAATGGAGTAAAAATTATTTTTAATTAAAAGGAATTTTATATAGTTTTAACTTAATTCTCATATCCTAAGTATAGCTTAGGTTCAAATGAAAAGCTTTATTATTAAAGAGATAGCCTCCTGCATTCAGGATACGTCCTCCTGCACCAAAAACACAAGTGTATAAGTAGTACAATAGTAACTACTATTATGATGGGAAGTTAAATAAAGTTTGAATATAATATTTGAATTTGCTCAACATGGCTGCGATTCAACGGACTTTTGAATGGTGCCTTTGGACGATATCTTTTGTGATTGCATATTTTACTGACGAAAATTAGTTAGCTTGTTTTTTGGTTTAATACAACAAATAAATAATACTAAAATGATACATAACATAAAACATACTGAAAATTGTTTATATATAAAAAATAGCTATTAACTCATAAAAGAGGATATATATTATAATAAATCCTCTATAATTATATTATATATATAATATAAACAGTAACAAATCCATTCCTCTCCCCTTCCCCCAATCCTCTTAAGTTCCAGAGGTTATTATTTTAATATAAGGTTATCGGATTTTTACAGTACGTGGTACATTTAAAGGAATTTATATGGAGGGAGAATTTTTGGAAATTAGAAACTAATTTATCTAAAAATTTATTAACCTAAACCACTTCCTATCACAAAAGTATATTAGAATGAAATTCTAAATCACCTCTTGATTATTATTGAGAAGTCTACTACTTTCTTCTTCTATTTTATTAGTACTTTTTTCTAATGTTTCTGGTTTTTTCAAATCAAATTTGAATGTTTCTACTTCTTCTGTTTTAGCAGTAAGTTCAATGATATCATTAACCTTCAAACAAACACAACATGAAATAAACCAAATCAACATTTAAAAGAAAGTTATAATTAGTTTACTTATTAATTAACTCTTAAATAATTTCAATTTATCATTCATATAATTGGGGAATAATTATAGAAAATAAAAATACAATCAAATGATAAGAGCATTACAGAAATAACTACCAAACATTGGTGATAAAATGTAAAAATATGAACTAGGTATAAAAAAGGAATAATAAGAAAATTGATAAATAATAACAGCTAAAGTGATAAATAGTAAATAATAAAAGTAATAACAGATAGAGTAATGTAAGGTGTATATAGAAGCAATGAAAAATCACTTGGGAATTTGTCAATATTCAAAAGTAAATAATATGTTTCATCATTGTATCTTTATTTGCATTATATTCTGATATCTTTTATTAACTCTATTTCTCTATTAGTACATCATTTATTATCACTTTATCAGTTACTACTGTTTTTTTTGTTTTAACTTTCTAATTATTTGTATTGTTCTAAATGTTCTCCATATTAACGTGTCCTAGTAATACCATATTCCATCCTTAATACTCCTACGGTAGTTTCAAGTTCTTTTTTGTAGTCCTGATTATGGCCTATGATGTGGATTCAAACATTGGCCTTCAAAAGTTTTTTAACTTTTCTTGATCATATCCTTCTTGAAAATAAAATATCACCTCCATATTTAATAGCACAATAAAATATTGGCTCTGTCTTGTATTGATAAGTTTTATTTTTGTTCATTGTTACTAAAAATATGGCTTAACTTTTAAAAAGATCTAAACAACTTTTGTTGGACCATTTAATAATTGTTTTTAAATTAGTTTTTTATTGAATACAATCTGTCACAATTAAAGGCAATTATTAGTATTAGCATTCTGAGTATTCATTTGTAATATATATATAGATAAAAGAACAAACAAAAAATGTAAATGATAACATTAGTTTTATTATATACAGATAATTGATTGTATGTGAATCTGAGGATATGGTCAGGGCTGCAGTCAAGAAAAAAGAAATTTATTGATTGCCAACATTTTGATCCACAATGTAGGTTTTCATCAGGACTGTTGTGATGGAAAGGGATTTAAACAATGGAAACATGGTTTACATCTCAACCCACCACAAAAGCCCTGATAACTTCAATGTAATTCATTGATCATCATTACATTGAGAATCGAAACATTGGCAATCAATAAATAGTTAAAACTATTTTTTTTCTTCTTGACCGCAGCCCTGACAATCTCCTTCAGATAACAATAGCTGCTATAATAATAAAATCCCTAAGTGAAGATATTATCAAGTATTCAATAATTAGCAATAAGGTAAGGAGATCATCTAGATCATAGGATTGAAACTAAGGAATTAAAAGTAGAAAAGAGGTTATGGTGACAAAACTTTCAATAGATGATTAGAAAAAAAGTTAATCGAAATAATAATAGTGAACAAAAGTAATTTTTAATTCATTATTTGAAACATATAAATAATAAAATTGAAACATATTTGAAAAATTAAAACTTTAAAAACTTAAAAATTAAAACATAAACATATATATCATTAATTGAAACATATAAAACATTTGAAAGGAATATGGTCCGGGTGCGGTAAAAAAAACTCAAATAGTAGAATTATACTATTTTAATGAGCCAACGTTTCGCCCCACGTTGCAGGGCTTCGTCAGGGCTTTTCATCTTTACACACGGTCGATCAATAATCTTCCAGTATGTCACAAAACACACGGGGCCCTTCATCTTTACACACGGTCGATCAATAATCTTCCAATATAAAACATTTGTTTGCATGTATTGAAGGAAGTAATAGAATGAATAAAAGAAACCTAAACTTATATTTATTTGCTGGAGACCATTTAATAATTGTTTTTAAATTAGTTTTTTATTGAATACAATCTGTCACAATTAAAGTATTAGCATTCTGAGTATTCATTTGTAATATATATAGTTAAATCAATTTGGCCTAAAATATATGTATGTCAATATCCATGCCTAAACATGAAAGCTTAATTTTTTCAATTTGGATACACAAAAAAAACCTAAAATTAGTTCAAAAAGAAAAGAACAATTCATACTTGAACTGAATCAAATTTATTTGCAAAGAATAATTAAGTTGACAATGGTGATTAATTAAATGGCAATGACAACTTTAATCTAAAAAAGAAATCTAAAATAAATATTTTAATCAACATTTTTATTTATTAAATCTAAATAATAACTGGGTTTCATTTCAGAGAAGTTATATTCAGATATATAATTTTTCACCATTGACCTAAGTGTAGATTCCTGATGAGTCTGTGAAAATGAAAAATTTGTTATTTGCCCATACTGTAATTTTTGAAAATATAGCTAAAAATATATTTAAACAAAATTTTAATATGATGTTCCTCATAAACAGATTTATTAGTTAACATCAATTTTCTATGAATCTAATAACATGAAATAGATCTCTAAGAAAACAGAAATCACAAAAATATTTCATTCTTTAAAAAGAAACAACTGAATACAGAATTTTGAATCAATTTCAGAATATCTTAATCTTGATACAAATATGAGTAATTATTGAAATAATGAAACAACAGTGACAAATAGCAGTATAAATAAGTATACTGCACATTTTATATTAGCACTGATATGAAGTTTACCGGTCTAATTTTCAAGTGCCCCTAGATTAATAAGAGCCTGGTAACATAAGTCAAGGACCTGTTAGGGGTTTGTTTAACTCTTAATCTAGTAAGCGGGAGGTGACAGCTAAAATCAACAGATCGCAGATAAAGTTTTAAAATAAGCAGATCTCAGAAACAAGGATACCTCGAATTAAAGGAATAATACAGTAGCTCTGTTTCTTTTATCCAAAGGTTGATACACACATATACATCACCCAACTTGTTAAGATCGCAACCACACTGTCTCTTGATTAATTGAAATCCGAATATTTTCTATCTAAACCAATAATAATCTAAAAAAAAATCAAGATGAAGCACTGTTTTAATATTACTAACCCTCCTGCTGAATATAAATAAAAAATCATCAATTGTTTGTCTCTATAAGTTTTTTATCAATGATATACATTCCAATGTTTTAATTTAATGTTTGTGTATAAATTTAGTTTTTTGTCTCCTGAAACATTTTTTGGACATGAGGCTTTTTTGAAATTCTCAATTTAAATATGTCCAAACATGAAAATAAGCAGATAGACTCTCCATCTTCTTTTTGGTCTCCACCATTTGTTTGTGTTGTTACTCATAGCTCGTTGCTATTACTTTTTGCACTGTTTTGCTAAATAATTGTTTTGTGCTTTGTATTAGTGATAATATCTTCTGAAAGTGGTAGTGAGTGTGATGTTGACCTTGCAAATGAATTTAAATATATAGGATAAAAAATCTTTAAGGCTCTGATATTTTAAAACCAAATAACTAACAACAGTGTATATTGCAAGAGATAGTTCATTGCCACTTGGGAGTGTGAATGCATTTAAGATTGAAATTAGGGCCATCCGTAACTCAGATGGTTAGGCGCAGTCTTACCGATCTGAGATTTGATCTCGAATCCGGCCTGTGGTGTTAACTTTTTTCATTCAGTGGCAGTCCCACATAATGAAAAACTTGACCCCCAACCATGATTAGGCATTATAGGGCTCCAATGGGAATCTTGGGCGAAAAAAAAAAAAAGATTGAAATTAAATTTGTATAGAATAAATATGACTGCTTGAAGCAGAGTTGCTACATCAGCACAAAATGTTGTAAAAGAAGAGTTTTTCTGAGAATTCTCATAGTCCTGAGTATAGTATCACATGCACTTCTCATTATATCAGCACTAATCTCCATTAGTGGTAACTAGAAACAATAAGATTGTTTAATGTATCACATTGTGTTATTTGTTTCAAATACAATTGTTTAATACAGGGTTTATGTAAATAGTTTACCATCATTTAATTTTAATAATTTATTATCGCAGAAATTTCCACTATTAAAATTGGTCTTACATAAAACATCTAATAAACAAATCAAAGTTTAGCAACTCGATTTTAATGACTGGGCTGAAGCTGTGAGCAAATAAGTTTCTGCCCCTCTTCCCTAACCCAATATTTATTCAGACATATTATGAACCATTAAAAAACTAATAACATCTTCAGCAAATTACAAGAGACTTACAATCAATTGTTAAACACCTAATATACTACAATTACCTTTTCTTCACACTTCCTTTCTAATCTTTCTATTGTTTCAGTATGATATAGTTCAAAATTTGATAATCTTATCTTACTCTCATCCAATTGCTGCTCTATTTCTGCCTGTTGGTCCTAAGTTCAACAAATAATATAATATTATTGTCCGACAATTACTAATATATTAATCTTGATCATGAATTTAAATAAAAAGAACTGATAAATATTAAAAGTCTGGATTATTTCTTTAACTATCCAACAAGTAGAACAATGGGTTTTATGATGGACAAAGCCGAAAGGAATCCTGCCATGCCACATTGATTCTCTAAACAAAAAACTAATGAGCCTTATCAGGTTGGGAATCATGGTGTGATTCTTGCTTTAATGCAGGCTGTTGGAGCACTCTATTTTATGTTTTACAATGGAGAATCAGGTACCTCTGGGTATCCCTACTTGGGCTTTTATGGACTATTGCAAGACTTATTTTTTATAAACCAGACTTTTGGGAAAGTCCTAGAACAGATAAACTTAATAGTACAAGAGCCGAAGAGGAGAAAAAAGGCAGTTATCTCACCCCAATTTTTGATTACTTTAATGGAAACTATGTATAATTAATAGTCAAAACTGATGAGTCTGCTAAGTATAGGTAGGGGAAATAAAAAATGGCTGCTGTTTCAAAGCGATAAAAAAAACTAATTTTTCATTCAGAGCTCTATATCTTAAAAAGTAAGAACAACACAAGAAACCTAAGACAACGTTATTTAAAGAAGAGTAAATTTGCTAAAATATGAGCCCTAATAGAGTTATTTATGTTAAATAGTTTTCGAGCTATAGCTTTTTAAAAAGCAACATTTCATAAAAATTTACTGAAAGATTTGTAGTAAGTGAATTTATCTTGAGAAATCTATATCTCAAAAACCATTCGACATACAGATGTCTATTAGTACTCAAATTAAAGCGTGTTTAATGAGCTATAAAGTAGTTTCTGACACTTATCTTTGTAGGAGTAGTAGTTTTCACGATATTTTCTAAAATAAATTGATATATAGTTATTCCGACAAATTTTTATTTGAATTATGATTATGAAAAATTATTGTTTTTTTAAGGTTTTTAAACAGCCACCATTTTTTATTCCCCCTACCTATACTTGGCAGACTCATCAATTTTGACTAGTAATTATACCTAGTTTTCATTAAAGTAATCAAAAATTGGGGTGAAATAACTGTCTTTTTTTCCTCCCAGCTCTTGTACTATTAGGGCATTGAAAAAAAATGATAGTTTATACTTTTAAACAAAGCAATTTTAATATTTTATTAGATTATCAAAATGAAAATTCTTGAATGGAAATAAGATTATAGAGATAAAATGGCTTCATAGAATAGTTAAATGCAGGATCTAATAATTATACTTTTTTATCCAGCAATAAGGTAGGCCCAAATACCCACCTAAATTGATGAAAGTGGTCCAGCACATTGACATAAGCCCTGATAATGTAAAGAAGGTAACAAAACATCGGTACTTGGAAAAAGTAAAAGATAAGAATAAATTTATTCTATTTATAACAATATTTGATTAATATTTATAACAAGAAGTAGTAATAAAAGGAGTTATGAAAGAGCCACGACAAATTAGGAACAATCTTACCCCAAAATTACTGAGCTATGAATTTAAGTACCTGCAGTTAAATTAATACTGTTTGAAAATTGATCCAAAAAAAAAAATTAAACTCATCCCACAGCAGCCTAAAAAAGGAAAGCACTAGTATATATACCTGGTTTTGACCTCATTCTAAGGTGACAGTGTAGTTAGTTCTGTGCTCTAATCATTATTCACTAATGGCAGATAATCATTTTACAATGGAAGAATCAAATCACGATTTTCATTTGACAAGCTAAAAAAATTTCCATCCAGAAAAAAATTTGAGAATCGAGTCAGGATTCATACATCATAGAAAGCCAGCACTCTAACAAATAAACTCAAGGACAAAAATAGCATATCACTTCATTTTTCATATCCTATGACAGATAACAGGCAACAGTCTCCCCTCCCCTCTCCCCCCCATGTTTTTCCAAAGAAATTTATAATAAAGACCATTTTATGGTAAAATGAACCACATTAGATTGGAAATTAAGAAATAGAAAAAAAAAACAAGGAAATGTTAAAAGAAATTTTAATATAAATTCACAAAGATAGAATTGATTTTTTAAAAAATGTTTACCTGTAGTGTCAAAACAGGTTCATCAGTATCTAGTGGCAACATCACCTTTGGCTTCTTTAACACCTTCCAGTTGTCTTGGTATTGACTGAATGACACGGGCAATGTCCTCTTAAGGAATGCTATCCCATTATTCTAATATTGCTTTTTCAAGTCCAGAAACCGTTGTTAAGGAATGATTCTGAGCTCTGATGTGCCTCTTTGGCATATCCTACATATGCTCTATTGACATTTTTTTTGGAGATAAAGAAAATTTTCCTTAATAAATGGTGCAAACCATGTTTCATATTGCTCTTTGCAGTCAGTGAACCCCTACTTATCATGTGCATCTCTATGTTGGCTTTAAAATTTATACCAGCCCACACCATTACAGAACCTCCTCCAAACGCTATACTCAAAGAAATGGTGAGGGCACCAAATGCTCTCCAGGGCATCTTAGCATCCTCATCTGACCATCAGGAGAATATAAAGCAATCCTTGACTCGTCACTGAACTAAACTGCTTCCACTCATGAAAACTTAAATCTGGCCACTTGATGCTGTCTGGTGATAAGTGGACCAGTGGCAAGACCTCTGGATATCATATTCACTTTACATAGGTGTCTCCTTATTGTTCTGCTAGAAATCACCACGTTTCTAGTCAAATGAAATTCATTTCGAATTTGAACTGAATCATGATGGAATAAGCTGCTAACCAACGATTGGTTTATTCTTAAGCATAAGTCCACTTGCCTTTTGGCTAAGCCGTTATACAATAGTGTCAGTGCTCTGATTGCAATTTCTTCTGACCTAATCATATTATAATTTTAGAAAACTCAATAAAAATTTGAACAGAAAAATGAAAAATTATTATTTAGATGGGAAGACAGAGTCAGAATAAATACCAAGCAATACTACCGAAATAATTTCTTCTTTCAACTTACAGAGATCACCAGAGGATTATGTAGAGATAATCCTAACTTCAACAACAATAGTAACAAATACCAGTGCTGGTTTGAGCGATTTGATTCAATTCCAATAAAGAAATAAACCAACAAATCTAAAATGCAAAGCGATGCACTAATTTTGTCCAGGAGATTAAGACTAACTTGCATTTTTTTAGACATCAATAATTAATTAAACCATTTATTTCCAAAAACCACCCAAAATTTATTTAAACTGACGATATAAATATTTATCTATCTAACGGTAATAAACAATACAAATTAATAATTATTTAATCTAATAATAACTAACTTATATTTAGAGATTAATAGCAATAGCTAATAGCTTATTTAATGTTAAATATCTAATATTTTGAAAATTACCATGACTTCATTAAGCAGTAAAGATTTGTTTACACTTTCAATTATTTTTTCAGAAGTAATATTGAATAGATGAGACAGGGCACATTTGGCATCAGACATTGATTGAATGACATCCCAGTAACTTCTTGTTTGATCATCTGCTGATATCATAAGCAATTAATCCTATACGTTTCACTAATAATAAGAAAAATTACTAGTTAAAGTTATAATTGAACAACCTTGGTGAATATCAATTAGTTTCTGTTGCAAATCTGATATTTCAACTGTTCTCAGTTCTAACTCATGTTCTACTTGTTTACCATCTGTTTTTAATTTTATTTTTTCTTCATCCGAAATACTTTTATCAGCAAGAGATGCCTAAAAATACAGTAATAAACAAAAAATGAAAAAGTGAAATTTTTATATAAATTAACAAAACTATAGTATTAATGAAAATTAATGTAGTAAAAATTTAATTAATATTTACAGCTACATCACATTATGGTATCTTTTACTTTTTCAGATAATATATATTTCCTTAACTAATTATAATTTCCAGTTTTAAGTAAATTTTAATTTATTTATAAATCTTCCTATTTTTAACTTTTCAAAATAAATATAATGATAACTGGAGAGAACTGGTGTGATATGGACTATCCAGCTCATATTGATAGAAAACTTGAAACTGAGAGAGATCATTTATGATCTCTTAATTGATTTATGATTATTGAATGGAGAGATCATTTAGAGGCTTAATATGAAGCCCTAAGAAGAAGATATATAGTCACCATACCCTTTGTGAAGTAATGTTTGATGGCAATTCTATAGAATGGTAACCTCAAGAACAGGGAGGTTTTTTAGTGAGGAAGAATCACACTGTTGTTGACTTCCACTTTGTCTTGAAAATGAATATCTGGAGTGTTACAACCCATGACAGGTTCAGGGGTTTGGTACTTTTGTAAGTAAGTACTAATTCTTGAACAGGAGTTATACAAGGTGATTTGTTCAAGATTACACTCAACTACCAGATTTTGCCCCGATTAAAAGTACCCTCTTTATGAGGTTGAGTGGACCCTAGACGGCTCTCCAAACCCACTATAGACAGTATATATATTTGGCTACAGTAACAGAATAAATAAAAACCTGTCATAATAATAATATTTTTAATAGAGGCAAGTCACATAGAAAATTGCCCTTCCTTTAAAGATAACTTTGCTGATACTGCCCACTCTGGAGGCTGGGAGTGACTGCTAATCATTACTGCTTTGTCTTCGAAAGGGCTCATTCTAGCAGCCAATTTTAATGCCCTAATTTAAAATATTCTAAATCACTGTGTTAGCCTTAAATTTAATTGTTTTTATTTGTATCTTATGGGAAGAAATATTCACAGTTCCAGAATTATAATCTTATTTAATTAACACTTCATTTTCCCTGGTATTGTAAGTTCAATAATAGGAATCAATACTGTCTGTATACAAACTTATTGATTTAAGGAATAATATATTTTTTTAATGAAGAAATAAAATATATTATCATGGTCAATAAACTTAATATAACTTACAACATTAATGACTATTACTAGTATAACCATTTCATTAATAAATATCATATATTTGTAATGAAATCACAACAGATAATGTTTTATATATTGTAATATGCTCTTTTTTAGTAAATAGTATATTTTTGATGTATAAAGGGTTTTGATATGTTTTATTTTAGGTATAATTTTAATATTGTTATTTGTTATTTTAAATTAAAAAGCAAGCTAACCAGTTTTCTTTGTCTAAAAGAAATACGTTGTATTCCAAACAAAGCCAAGATGGCGGTACGTATTCTTCAGTCAAGTCCGTTGAATCAAGGCCATGTGAGCAGATTCAAATATCATAAAAACTATTTTAACTCTTCCCATCATAATTGAAAATACAGTAAATTAAAGGAAAAATAGAAATCAAGAAATAGTGCAAATGAATAATATTCAGAAAATAAATCATTTGGAAAAATCCCTAACTGTTGTGGGACAATCGATGTTTACATGTAACCTCAAGGCAGGTTTTCGTTTTGGAAGAGGTCATTGTTTGTGTGGACACAGAAGAGAAAGGATGTCTTCAGGATGAGGAGGTCCTCATAAATTTCTGTCAAGAAGGAAGCCATTTAGGACAGAAGGACAGAACAATAAGAAAAAAGAAGACACCAAGGATAATCAAAGGAAGATCGCGAACTTGGTTAGTTTTTGCTATACATAAAAATAGATACATGTGTAAACTAGATTTTAATTTAATTAATTGTAATTATTGTAAATGCCTGTTTCTGATTGTCTAGCAACTACACGCCCTGAAATTAAGAGTCTTTTTATATAATAAAATTTATATTATCTATTCAGTATTAAAGTTCTTAATTTGAACCCAAGTTATCTCTTATATTTGAAATAAGTTTTATTTAACTATCAAAATTCTTTTTATTTTATTTTCATAATTTTTAAATTATTACAATATATATAAATAGTAAACCGTATAATTTAAAATATGAATAAGATGGTCAGGGTTACAGTCAAAAAAGTTTGACAAAACAAAGTAGTTTTCAACAATTTATTTTCCGACGTTTTCCCCCACTTTGCAGGGCTTCATCAGGGCTGTTTAAGACGATAGGTTAAACAGACATAGACCCAATGTCGATTAAAAGCCAATATCTTAATTAGTTAATATCTGTTTAACCTATCGTTTTGAACAGCCCTGCAAAGTCAGTGAAACATCGGACAATAAATAGTTCAATAATGGTTTATCATTATATGATTACTAAATTATTCCATTAAAAAAATATATATATTGATTTGTCAGTGTTTGAACTTGAGTGTTTATTTGAGAAGAAAATCTCTTTCATTTGATTCTCATATGAAATTTAAAAAGTATGAATTATGTTGTTATTTCAATTCTATAAAAGTAGATTGACTATCGAGCAGTGTCAATGATGTATGGTTCATAGATTTTGTAAAGCAGTAGTCAACTATCAGAATTCCTTTCTAGCCAGTATGGTGGGAAGTAGCAGCCAAAGTCAATAACAAAATAAGATGGCTCCTAATGGATGATAATCACAAAGATAGAACGTTTCATAGAAGTGACTTTTTTAGATCCAAAAAAATCTAAATCACATTAATAGAAAGTGGTTCTACCTTAAGCAGGAGAGAAAAAAAAAATTAATATTAAAAAAATTAAGTTTAATTAAAACCTTTATAACTGCAAGCTCTTTGGTTAACGCAGCTCTGTCTAGCATGAGATAATCTAAAGATTTTTGGGCCTGATATTCAGATTCTATTAGTTCCAATTCTTCTGTCATTCTTTCTTTGATTTTCTCAGTAGATGAACCTTTTGGTTTTTTATCACGGGAAGCTTTTTGTCTTTCCAAGGCAGCCTGTATCAATAAAAAAAACAATGTTACATTATCAGCTTAAGTAGTAAAACATTGATTTAAGTTAGGGTTAACTATAGACTACGTATATATAAGCAAAACTAGTAAACGGAACCTGGTTATATTATATTATGTATAGGGTTATAAGGATTATGAGCTGTGTACAGTCAGCTAAACAAAAAATGGTCTAGAAATGACTTGATTACTTAATAACATGACACTGGAAAATAAAAGAGATGAAAAGATTTTTTTGCAGACAATTTCCAGCTTAACATACGTAAAAACCAATTACTACATAAGTTATAATTCATTATAAACTATCGTATAATTTTTTTTTTTTCTTGAATCATAGAACACTGGTAAAGAAGTTTCGCTTCAATAAAAGAATTGAAAATACATTGAGTTATCCATTATAGTAATAAATACATAAACTAAAAACTACCATGTTCACTAAATGGTACCACAAAGTGGAACTACTCCATGATACAGAGGGGTGGCAAAACCCTACTCACCTTCAGAGCAAAAGTGAAGCCAAAAAGGCCACGCCCATGAAAGGAAGGTTTACGTGGAGCTTAAAAGGAATGTCTGCCATTGTAATAGCCTTGTACTCTTAACTTACTTCTCTACCACGCCCCTGGAATGCACAAGCTTACCTTTTTTGGCTTCACTTTTTCTGCCAGCCTACCCTCTCCATTATAATCCTTCCTCCAAGCCACTATACAATAATAATAAATGTAACATTTATCCTACCATAACAATAATTAATTTAACATAATAAATATTAAAACTTATAGTTATGACATTAAAAATTCTAACCATAACACGTTTATTAGCTGCTGCAGCAGCTTCTAGTTTCCTCCGTAGAACATTTTGCTGTTTTACATGCATTTGTTCCATTCTCTTTAGCTCATTTTGTTTTTTCATATTCTGATTTTTCAACTGACATACCTCCCGATCTTTTTGAGTTTTGAATGTTTTAAATTTATCATTTTCACTTTTCAATTGCTGTATAAGTTTTACCTTTAAGTGTTTCATTTCCTAGAAAAAGTTAAATGATGAAAGTTAAATTTATTAACTAAAAAATGAAATATTAAAGATAAACTAAATGTGAAAATATGTTAGTTTTAAGATCAAATTAAAATGAAACTAATTTAGAACTAATTATTCTGAGTTTAAAAAAAATGTGAACAGTTCTGCTTTATTTAATGGAATAGTAGAAGACTAACCATCACTATGTCATAAGTTTTAGCAAAGTATCTTATTTTGAAAATCACCTACTTCAAATGCTTGTATCATTAGAAAGTTATCAAAATGCAAACTTTTGTAACAAGATATTCTCAACACATGAAGAAATTCAATTTCAAACTTTTTTTATTTATCTTCCTAGTCATTTTTAACATAAAGAAGGGGGCAGGGGGTTATCCACAGGGTACCACCATGGTAGAATATAATTATATATAAATTAACCATCATTTAACCATAGTGGAGGCTCAAGTTTTCATTTCATGGGAACGACACAGGTATAAAGGCAACCCCCCAGGTTGATTCGAACCGGTGCTGATGCAGTTCTAAGGTTACAATGACCTATGCCTTGACTCCATCAGCTACAAACAGCCCACTCTATTCCAAACATTTTCCATCACTCGAGTGTCAAAATATGAAATAATTTGAGTTCTCACAAAGTGTGTCATGTTTTCTACAGACACTAATCATCATTCCCAATATTATTACACATACTTACAGTTATAGAATTATTGAACAATTGTTAAAAGGAAAAAAATATAAATAAATATGAAATAGATTTAATAAAAAATTACTTGAAAAGGAATTCAAGATCAAATATAAAAATAACATTGTAAACATTGCTAATCTAATTAAAAGAAAATATAGCCTGATAACAGCTAAAATGGATCCATACCTAAAAAATTCAGAAGAGAAAGGATTAATGAACTAATTGATATGAACAAGATCTTCCTCAAATCTACAGAAGCAAAAACTATACTCCTTTTCGAACATATTGAAGAAATAATATCTAGGACATTACCAAAGATGATTAAAGGGCCGTCTGTGGCTTAGTGGTTAGGTGCTGTCTTACCAATCTGAGATCTGCTGGTCTTCGAATCTGCCCTGGGGCCTTGAATTTTTTCATTGTGTGGCAGTCCCACAAAATGAAAAACTTGACCTCCAACCATGGTTTTAGGCAGTATAGGACTCCAATGGGAGTCTTGGTAAAAAGAAAAAAAAAAGTTGATTAAGAAATTCGTAATGAAAGGAGAGAAAAAATGGATAGAGGAAAAGATAACAAAATATGGAAAATATTTATAATAAAAAAAAAAACACAAATATAAATATAAATACATTATAAAATAAAATAAGGAAAAATGATAATAATCGTACCACTATTTCTTGTCTCAGTTTATTGATCTTTTCTTCAGATTTTTCTTTTAGTTTAATTATTCTTTCTTGTTCAACAACTTTTTTCATTAATGTTGCCACTTTGGCTTCTAGCTCCTGGAGACGTTTTCTTCTACTTTCAGCAACCCTGAAATTGAAGGTCTACATTATATGGTATAAAGACATGAAGACTTAAAAGACAAAATGGAAACAAAATAAGAAAATTGTTTATTTCAACATTTTAAAATTTAAATATTTAATATTAGTCAGCAGTAATAACAGGATCACCCTGGAAACAAGCCAGCATCTTATGAAGGCTAACAGATGCTATTTTGGACTCAGGAAGCACTTGAGGAGTCGAGCTGTCACTCACCGCACCAAATGCCAGCTCTACAAGGCACTAATCCGGCCAGTCCTCACTTACGGATCGGAAGCCTGGACCCTGACAAGTGCTGAAGAAAAGGAAATCTTGATCTTCGAAAGAAAAATTCTGCACCGAATATTTGGCTGAGTCAAGGCTGGCAAGAATTGGAGGAGGCAAACCAACAGGGAGGTCTACGAGCTGTTCGGTGAGGGAGATGTAATGCGGCACATAAGGCTGGGGAGACTGCGCTGGGCTGGCCATGTCGTCAGGATGTCAGCGGTTGATATCCCGAGGAGGTTACTGGACAGTAGGCTGCATCGGACCAGAGGAAGAGGCAGGCCAAGGCTAAGATAGGAGGATGCCGTCATCAGGGATTCCAGAGAACTTCTGAGAATACAACTGGAGAGAGGCCACACAAGACCGAGCTACATGGCGAAGGCTCATTGAGGAGGCCAAGGTCCAAACTGGGCTGTAGCACCACGGATAGATAGACTGTCTATATAGGGAGCAAGCTTAGCTTAGCTAAGCTTAGTAGCAGTAAAGTACAGTTTTCTATTCAGGTAATTAAGACCTTTCAGTCAGTCATAAGCAATACCGATCCAACCCTGATAAATAAATAACCTAATTGCAAGTTGCCATTTGATAACTAGAGTCCTTGTGCTGGATTCCAGCCCAAGTCGGACTCCATTCCATACATGAAATATGGAAGGATCTAAGATCAAGAGTGTTCCAAAGAGCCTAGTATCAGTAATAAAGTCATACATTTTAGATGAAAAATTAATTTGAATGAAAACATAAATTAGTCTTTTTGAGCGATTACTCCCTGACATGCCATACATAAGACTGTTATGTTTAACAGTTAGCAGTGAACTAAGCTAAAGATAAGAAGTAGGTCTGGTTAAGGTGGGGGCAGGATGCAAGCCTTATCTACATAGTAGTGGCATTAGCAATGATAACAATATTTGGCATTGCTTCTCTTTTCTAATATTTATATCTTTGCTGGAATTAAGAAATGAAATCACAGAATCAGAACTTTACCTTCCACTTGATCATAAAAAGAGAAAGAAAAACTTAACATAGAGAAGCCACATGGAGATGTTTATCCTGTCAAAGCTAGAGCTAAATGCTAATGATATAGTTACCTATTGTAAACTCAGTAAAGTTGCAGCATGCAGTGAATGATTGAGATAAAGAGCTACAGAGCAAGGTTATGCAGAATATCACTGCCAAAAGCAAGATCCTGTACAGAAAAGATCGGATAGGAGCTCCTTTAAAAGTGATTTAAGTCGTATTAGACTTAAATTGAGTCCTATTAGACAAAAATGTGAATATATCTGGTCAAATTCATTGAAGAAGCATTTCTTATTTCATTTAGTAGAGTCTTTTTGTTTTTAAGTATTGCTTGAACTATAGTAATCGATAAATATAAATTTCTCCTATTTTAATAAACTTCCATCTCTCAATTTTCTAACTTTATTTTTCAATTCCAGGGAAATTGAACATACCATTTTCTAAAAAATATCAAATTGAACCCTTCTATTACTCACTTTTTTTTAAATACATAAAAGATATTATTCTTGACAAGGGTATAAAAAACTGAAGAGATACCATTGCAAAGACAAAGAAGAGACATATGAAATATTTTGAGGTAGTAATTACACAGAAAGTTCACTCATATTGCATGTTATTATTAGCCCCAAGAAAAAAAATATTGAACACAAGCCTGCTGTGGATTATTTTTTTTTTCATATGTACAAAAATAGCTTTATTTTTCATTTAAGCTGAATAAAAAAAAAAAAAATTAAAATTTGAATTAGAAAAATACCTACTTAGCAGAAGAATTTTGGGCATGTTGGCTATTACTTTTTATTTGTTTCAGTAGCTCTTCCTTTTCTTGCTGAAGCTCAACCAATTGTTTTTTCAACTCATCAATGCTTAGAATTGAGCTGTTTTCTGTAAGCTGTTCAACAAGGTCCTCCTTCCATTTAAGATTCTTGGATAATGTCTAAAAAATTATTAATAGTAATAAATTTGACAACTAATACTCAAAAACACTCACACAGAAATATACAGAATGAGATTTAAAAACAAAACAAAAAAAAACAAGTGAATTAACAAATTATCAAAGTACATATTTTTTTAAGAATACTTTAACATTTCAACCTGCAAAACTAAAAAATCCACTTGAAAAATTACCCGAAACAACAAACACTAATTAACTATATTTACCAACATAATTAATGGGTTTTCAGATATCTGGATGATTATCAGGAAAAAGACAATTGTCAGTGATGAGTTTTCAAAAAATCAGGTCTAAAAAAATTGTGGGCATATAGTTTGACCAAAGATTAAGGGCATAAACATATTTTGTAAAATCATAATACTGTCTTATTAAATAGATCAACCTTTCTAAATAGAAATTTAAATCTAAAAAGGAGTATCAATTTTTCCTGAAGTTATTGTATTTGAGTTAATAAATTTATAACACCGCACAACCAGAATGAAAGAAACAACTCAAAATTATGACATTAGACATTTTAATAGTTGGACCACTATTATTTTAAAGCACAGGCAACCCCAAAATATTAGACCAAACCAATAGATACAACAGATGTTCTACCAGCAAAATGTTTAAGAGAAAATAGTTTCGGGTTGTTGTGGATCAGGGAGGATTTTATATAAAGACAAAGGGTATGTGTTGGACTAATGGATGCTAGAAGTGAACAGCCCTGTTGTTGAAAATAGGTTTCATTATTTTGATTGTAAAATAAAACAGTAGATAGCGACACTGCTCTAGCATGGTATAGCTTGGCATCTATTGGGGCTATTACAGTCTGTCATGGTGTCTATAGGTGAACACACATTCTCATTGGCTTTCTTTACAAAACCCTCCCTAATTCCACAAGCCCCAAACAAAGGAAGCCGCGTAGCTGTCTCATGTGTTTTATTCATAACTATATTTACAAATTGTTTAGGTTAAAAATAAACAATTTTAATTACAAATCAAATAAGTTTGTATAATGGGGGCTTCTTTGTAGAATGAACCTAACCCGTGTCAAATATTCATCCTTACAAAAAAATATTTTTTTTTGAGTCATGACATTTTCATTCTGGATGAGCAATATGATTTTGGGTTTTATATCATTTGAAATAAAATGATCAATGTTTGGAAGAAATAGGGGTCATGAATAGAATTTATAAAATGGACTAAGGTATTTTTTAAAGCACAATTTTAATTTTTTTTTCTCAACATAAAATTATTGACAACTTTTGCAGCTTCATATCTCTATAACAGAAGTAGGGACTTTATTAGGTAAGTAACATAAATAACCTATTTTTAATATTCCATGAAAATTTGGAATTTGAAAACTGATAAATTATAATAACAAATCTGAACAAACAAAATTAAAGAAAATGCATGAAGATAAAAAATTTTATGGATTAAAGACTATATGTGGTAGGTTATTATTTATTCTGTTGTATTAGCCATAGATATACCAAGGGACCCCAAAAGTTGGGAGCCTTTATTGTAAAAGCCACATTCCTACTCTTTGCTTTCAAATATTTGACTTTATTTTTCCTCATTCATTTAGAAAATAAAGCTTACATGTGACAACCTTTGCTTCACCTTTCTACTTACTAGGTTTAGCAGGAATGTTAAATAAATAGCAAGATAACTGGCTAATTAGAAGAAAGTTCATTTTAAAAAATTAAAACTAAATAATTTTATATTTATATTAACTAAATAAATTATATCATCCCATATCTAATTTTAAACACTGATTATCACTGACTAACTGTGCTCCGTGATTTCACATGCATAAAGAGTACACAATCAAGTGGATCTAATTGAATGACACCTGAACTTTATTTAGGAAAAAAGGCAAATAACACACACGCACACACAATTAATACATTATATATTAACAGATAACATTTAAAGGTAGGAAGTGGTAGATAATCGAATTATTGACATATTCGACAGCATATATTGGTGGCATAAAAAGTATTATTTTAAAAAATAATTAAATAATTAATTAATAATTACAAATATTTCATGGTTTATCTGTGCCTGAAGTAAAACATGGTCTTGTTGTTTGCTTATTACATCCTCTTGCATTTCTACCTCTGCATTATCCTCTTTTTCATCATTTTGTTTCACATTATCTTTGTCTAGGTTGCTAATTTCACTTTCTAACTTCTGTTGCTCATCCTAACAGTGAAAACAACATGAATAAATGTACAAAGCATTAATATCAATTAAATATTGGTAAAATTAATTTTTATTAAAATAATACCTGGACTTCAGCTATCTTAGTTCTAACTTCATTCAAATGTGATTCATCATTGGACATTCTTTCTGTCAACAACAACTTAAAAAGTTCATTCAATTTTATTTTCAATGCAGATTCAGCATTTTCAATCTGTAATGAACAGGTCTCCGTTAAAATGTAATTACCTGAATAATCTACAATACGTGAGCAAGAAGCATATAAGTATATAGTTTTTAAATACATTAACCTAAATAATTTTTTTAAGGATAGTCAGAATGAGCGATGGTCAGAAGAAATCTCAAAATTATAAAAAAAAAAAATGTTTTTATGCTAACATTTTGACCAACATTCTAGGTTTTAATTTATGTCTATGTTACTGGTAGATGATAACTTCAACATAATTGTAAAGGTTTGATAATGTATTTTATAGCTTGACTAAATACAGCTATCAAACCTCAACCAGAATTACAACCCATGAAAGTTTCAGTACTTGGTAAAAAAAAATACTGTTTCTAAGCCTACAATTATGCAAGAAAGTGGTTTGTTCCGAACGGATCCCCCAATCAAGGAAACCCACTTTATGGTGGCTAAGTGTGCCCCAGGAGGGGTCAGTTTCATGATCACAGGGTCGACCCACAGGAGATATAACAGAATAAATATTTACCTGCCACAAGACTTGAACCTGGGATTCGAGTACAGTGCTTATTAACTGAGCTACCACTTTTCTCAGTTACCAAGGAACTAAAAAAAAGGATGACTTTCCTTCACAAAAATGCAAGGCTTCATCAAACTATATCATATAAAAATTGCTTTACAACAGGTCAGTATATTTTATAATATACACCATATTTACTAGATTTAGTTACATCAAATTATCATTGATTGGGCTAATATAAAAACAATGAACAAAAACTTTTCATAGAATAAAACTACTGAAAAAAGGTTCTTAATTACAGCTGGTTCATTTACTATAAAAATATAAACAATTAGCTATCGCTGCAACAATTAGCAAACTAGGACTAGGTCCAGAGGCACTTTACCACGTACCTGCTACTTTTCAGTTTGGGTTCAAGTAACCCTCTCAGGTGTAAGTGGTTTTAAATAACGGAAGATCAATGATATTTATTTACCAAAAACAAAAATTTCTTTAAAAATATGAGAATAATTTATATATATTTATAGATGATTGACCATATAATTTCAAACAAGAAGAAGATGGTTAGGGTTGCGGTCAAAAAGAGCGAAAATAGTTCACCACTATTTATTACACGTCGTTTCGCCCCACTTTGTAGGGCTTCATCAGGGCTGTTCAAGATAATAGCTTTACAGACTTTGATTAGAGTAATTCTGATTAAGTAAGTTTGTAAAGCTAACATCTTGAACAGCCCTGATGAAGCCCTAGAAAGTGGGACGAAACGTCGGGTAATAAATAGAGGTGAACTATTTTCGTTCGTTTTGACCATCTTCTTCATATTCAAAATTAATTCTTTTAACAAAAATCAAACATTATTTTATATCTAACCAAAAGATGCTTTTATATTTTATTTTGAAGTAGACAATTAACCTAATATACTTTAAACATAAATACCTACAGACATTGTTTTTTCAAACATGTTTGTATTTTGAGATAAAACAGCTCCAAGAACTTTACTAAGTTCATTAATTTTCTTTGAGGCATCCGTAAGTTTTTCTTCTAAACATTGATGTTCAGGAGGGCAGCCAGAAATTTCTCCCCCAATCATTTTCAAGCGAAGTTCTTCATTCTAATTATATTATTATAAACACACAAACCATATTAAAATAAAATTTTAGAGCATGGAGATGAAACAACTATCTATAAAGGATGTGTAAAAAAATAAAATAAATTATAACACATCAAATATTGATGATAAATAAATGTTAATTCTAATGACGTATGAGTCGCTTTTTCTCAAAGCTCAAACCGTTAAACTTAAAACTAAAAAATGATTCAATTAAATCAATGTGTCATACATAAAAAAACTATGTAGAAAGATATACTTTGATTAGTCAATTTTTTTTTTTTTTAAATATATAATAAAAACTTCAAGAATAATTTACTTGATATTATAATTAAAACAAAAAATAAAATAAAATTACCTCCCTTCGAAGCCTAGATATTTCAGCTAACTGAGGGTCCAGGTTAACAATTGGTTTATTTTTTATTTTTCTGGCTCGATCAGCATATCGAAGGGTACTTATTGTCTCATCTTGATTATAATCAGCTGGGCTGACACAAGCTATCATTAATGTCACAGAATTGCCACCTAATGAATCTTGAAGTAACCTTGTCAATTTTGAATCTCTATAATTAATATAGCTGTGATTTCCTTCACATAACTGAGATATCACATTTCCAAGAACAAGGAGTCCTTTATTAATATTTACACCCTCTTTAAATCTTTCTCCTGTAGTTCCAGTTTTTTTAGACCTTTCTGAACCAGCAAGATCAACCAAGTGAAATTTAGAATTCACAATATTATTCCTTAAAAAATAATTTAGAAAGAATTACAAATAGAAAAATGTATTGTCTAGTTTATGACAAGATTTTTAAAAATAGTCAAATAGGATAAACAAAAAGAATAAAAAATAGTTTTTCAATAACTAAAAGGTGTAAAAGTTAATATAAAATTTTTTTAGACAAGTAAAAACAATGATGGAAACTAGACATAAAAAAACCAACTTGGGAGAAATGTAACACCCTAATATATTTTCTTTGCTTAGTAATTAAAAAAATAATAAAAACTTACTTTTTCACTATCCTAACACTAATTGTGAAAATAGCATGGGATCTTGAAGACTGTGCATTCATTGCAGTGGAACCTACAACTCGCCCTCCTGATCCCTAAAAATAAAAAAATATCAATCCTTCAATTTATCCATACAATAAAAATAAATATTAAATGTCAAATAATTAATCAAAATCCACTTCCCAAACTCCAAAATGAAGATCTTACAACTGCTGCAAGATAAACTAGATGTTTGGAGCACAGTGATGGCCATACTGTCTATCCACAATAAGACACTTTTATAGAACTGTTTTTTTTCTTTGTTTTTTTATCCAGATTAATCTAATTTACAGCGAAATTGTAAATAATAATAAATCCAAAAGAATCCCAAGTCTATTGACACACACATGTGTGGAATTTGGACTCCAATCGGAGTCCTAAAAGAAAAAAAAACTCTTCAAAGATTAGACTAGTATAGGCAAATGTATCGGATTGCTACCAAGAAAAGTCAGATCAGGCAGATAGGAGGAGGGGAGTTTTATGAAGGATTTTTCTTAGGATCTTTCTAAAGAATACTCATTTAGACCAATATTGATTTTCAAGCTAATGCTGAGTCCATCATTTAAATAAATTAGAAAGTATTAAAATCTTTTATCACTGCACCGTCTGATGTCTTTACTCCATTCACTGATGATCATTCTCATTAAGATTAGGACCAATTTTTTTTCTTCAAGACATCTTCAGTGCATGATGCATTTAGTGCTCATGATCCAATTGCAGGTGAGATGTGTTTTAGGATTTCACATAGTATAAATATTCATGGGGTTTAAAGAACAGTTTGAATTATGTTTTTTCTTTGCCCATAAATACAATGATGTATTGCAACCATCCAATTGAGAGTGTTAAAATTATTCTTTCCATGTGCATGGATACCATTCAATATTTGCTTAGGTCAGCAATTCCATTTCCTGGGTAACTTCTTACTTAGAGAATATTATTAATTCTATTCATGCCTAAAGAATACAAATTTCATTATATTTATCAATTTTATGTCCTGGTAGGTTTAGAGAGATCCATATTATTATTTTAAAGTAACATATTACCTCTTTTTGTGAACAGAAGATAAGGTTCTAAAAATACATCGCTTAGCAAATACATCAAAAACTTATATTAAATTCAATGAGATGAAATAAAGCAAGTGGCTATTTTTGTGCAGATACTAATTAATGCAAGCAGCTTTTGTAACATTAATAAAATCTTTCAACAATAAAGAATTTAAATCTTCAAATAAAACATATTTTCATAATATTTTATTCAATTAATTTTGAAATTAATTCAAATTTTATATTTCAAAACAGAATAAAGTTATACCTCGTTAAGATTAACTTTAATACAAAATGTAATTATATTATATTGAAGATTAATCAATTTTTTATTTTTTTAATTAATCCAAGCTATTTTTTTGTATTGTACAAGTTGATAAAGTAAAATAAGTCTTTATTTTGAACCTAAAAATACATAATGGTGTATTGACACTATTAAAAAAGTGTAGAAATAAAAAATAACTGGCAGTACACACTATTTTAATATAGAAAAATATCTTCAATTTTAATTCTGTAATACAGTTTTAACCAGGGAGATGTAAGCTCATGATTTCTTTAATATAATCTTTATATATATTTTCATTTTATCCATTTATAGACCTTCATTCTACATATTTACACAATTATCATATTTATTGTATAAAGTCCTAGTAGCCCTGATGAAGACTTACAATGTGGACCAGAACTTTTGCATTCATTGAATCTTTTTTCTGTTTTGTAGGTTAGTTACTTTTGTTTTTAGTTTTGACCCTAGTTATTTTCTTCCAGGTTAAATACTATGTTCAATTGTCTAACATAAAATATCTTAATTGAAAATAAAAAAACTTTTGTATGATATCTAATATATCTTCATTATAATATAAATGGAAAATATGTAATATCAAACTTCAATGAATTTAATTTATAACAGCTAACCTCTTTCAATTTATTCAATGTTCCATTAGGTGAGTTCACTTCTATCTCTGTCAATCCAGGAATACATATTCCCCCGACTACTTCTCTCATTTCAACTATGCTTTGTTCACGAGGTTTTTGGGTAAGTAGATCAAATAAACTTTCATTGTAAAGCTGAAAATTACATTAATTCAATGAATAATACATTTATCACTTACAAACATGAAGTAAAGAAAACATAAAATCATGAATTGAATTGATCAAGCCTGACTTTGTACTGAAAGAACAGAATAAAAAACAAGAATTATTAATTCTGAAGATTCATTTCAAATATAAAAATTAAAATTAAATTTTGAGTAGAATTTTTGAAATTTACAACTATACATAGTATCTCGAATTGGTAAAATAAAGTCAGATTTAAATTAAAAAATAAAATATAAATGTGAACCAAGGCAAGTATATCGTTACGAAAAAAAAAATACCTCAATAAAATTCACAGTTACTTTGAATTCATTTTCAAGATCTGAATTAATTCTGTTGAAGATATCATAAACTGCCCTAGGAATTATTCCCAGTTCTTCATCTCCAGAGTAATTTGTACCCATCGTATGAGTTTTGCCAGATCCAGTTTGACCATAAGCCAGTATTGTCACATTGTAACCTAAAAAAATTAGTAGATAATTAGATGAACATCAAAATCTTGTCTGTTTATATTATAAGTGTCAAATTCAGATCAATGATTGAAATAATTGATATAGATGCAAAATACACAGATCTAAGGTTTCTTGTATCATTTCTTGACTGTTTCTCAGAACTGTAGGGTCATTACCCATGAGGAAAAAATTGTATTTTTGGTTAATATTTTTTTGAACCTTTTTATTTGACCAAGAAAAAAGAAAATTTGACCTCTTCTCAAGGTTTTACGTTTCAAGATACATAGAGTCCAAAAGTTTAATTTTTAAAATATCCTCTCAGCCAGACTTTTCACTGATTAGACAACAAAGTCACAGGTAATCACACAATCACACAGTGATCCTTAAAAGTCCTTGGATGTCATTATTACCATCCTTTTGTTTTGTTTTTTTCATTTTCCATCTGGTGTCAACTTTTGTTCTATTTTTTTGCCTTCCTAGAATAATTTTACTATCTATAATTTTATTTGTGAGGAACACTGTAAATTGTTATCATCAATCACGTTTATATAAAAAAATTATTGAAAAATATTTATCTAATTTGTATGCCTGAAGTAAAAATAATTTATCTAAAACATTTCAAAGTGAAAGGAAAATGTATTAGAACATAAGATTTATACATATTTATGACCATAAGCCAATTTGAAGGAGATGGTTAGGACTCCGATCAAGAAAGAAGAAAAAACAGTTATAAACTATTTATTTATTTTTCTGCTGATATTTCGACCCACGATGTAGGTCTTCATCAGGGCTACAATAAAAAGATGTAAAGAAGGTAGAGTTAAAGTAGTATTTAAAAATAAGATTTACACATTGTATGTATCTTAAAAGACCTTATCTTTTATAATTGGTCAAAATTTCTAACTAAATTCATTTAAATATTTAAATCAGCATGTCCACAATCATTAGATAATCTAAGGTTTAAAGGATTATTAATAATTTTAAATAAGCTAAATCATTGATAAAACAGTTCTTTAGAGGCCAATTTAAACATAAATAAGTTGCACTGTTATTTAATTATTTAAGCCGAAATCTATGGTGAAAGTAGGCTTTGAAATAACCTAAAGTACTACAATACTTCAAAAATTTTCAAAATGGTGTGTGATCAAGGACTAATTCTTGATCAGCTGTAAAAAATCTGTGGATGTAAAATCAAGTTTTTCTTCAAAATCAATGGCTCAGATACTGAATTTAGCCCAAAGATCTATTGCCCCAATCCAGTAGCACTGCGAGAAGTACAAGGGCCCAGGATGAAGCCTTCAATAAGGCCACTTCCTCTAAATGGGAGAAGAGGGAAGGGTTACCTAGAATTTCCAAGTTTTTGTTTCATCCTTATTTCATTGTATAATTATAGTGACATTTGTTACTTCACTTTTCTTGATTCTCAGAAATTTTCTAGAACAATAAAAAAAATAGGACCTGGAGAATAAGAGTTCTCTTGACCCTCGGGCCCCAGGGAAAGCTCCTCCCTATGTCCCTTCCACAAATTCCTATCCAGATGATCTATGACAGAGATTGTTTTTTTTTCTAATCTAGACCCACATTCATAGGAAAATACCTTGTTTCTAGTCAACCACACTCCAATAATAAATAATGTAAATTTTTTTTCAAATAAACAAATAACTGCTGTGCTTATAAAAAGTACAGGGAATTTCAACTGGACCCTTATACATAGGAAAATACTTTGTTTCTAGCCAACCACAATCCGATAATAAATAATGCAAAAATTTTTTCGACAAACAAATAACTGCTGTGCTTATAAAAACTACAGGGAATTTCTACTGGACCCATATCCATAGGAAAATACCTTCTCCCAAGCCAAGCCAACTCATGCATATAATATATAAAAAAAATTTCAAACAAACAAATAACTGCTGTACTTATAAAAGTACAGGGAACTACTATTGTTACTTGCCAAATCTTACCTTTAAAAAGGTTGTCTATTAATGACTTCACAGCATCATCATATACTTTAGTTTGACCTTCATTCTCATCAA
This sequence comes from Halyomorpha halys, assembly GCF_000696795.3. Classification (NCBI taxonomy): domain Eukaryota; kingdom Metazoa; phylum Arthropoda; class Insecta; order Hemiptera; family Pentatomidae; genus Halyomorpha; species Halyomorpha halys. Next base: position 757,549 of record NW_027114575.1, read on the forward strand.
AAACATAATTGAAAGTAAACATTTGACGCCCCTTTCCAATAGCAACTTGAGGTTCATTAGGTATTCGTTCAATACATGGTCGGCAACCAATTTCTATTTCAGAATTCACTAGGGGTCTAATACGTAGGGCAACTTTAACACTATCCATCTAAAAATATCATGATAAATAAATACATAAGTAGAAAAGAAATAAAAATTTAAATTTCCACTAATTGCATATTTAAATGTTTTATTCTTATAATTATAATACATACATTCAGTAATTTGATTTTGAAGTAATTAAATGTAAATGTCGAATACTTTATAAGAGAAGAAATAACTTCTTAGTTTTCTCGCGCAAAAATGTTCAAAAAGGTAGAAAGCTTCAAGACACATCATAAATCAAGTTGATGAAAGAGATGTTTTCTGTAGTTGACCGACTACATTAGGAAAAGATAACAATAACAACAACAAATAAAATTTCAACTGGAACAACCTTTAGACTTCTTTTAGGAATTTGTTTTGCGCGAGAAACCATATTCAATGGCATTTAAATAACGAATACTTCGACTTAATTTTAGCACCAATAAAATGATTTTATTATTTCAGAGATGTAGGAAAAGTGATTGATTTTAATACAAACCAAAATATATATGTATCCCACATTCTGAATGAAAGAAGCACAACTCAAAATTATAAACGTAAACCATTTTAAAGGACCAGGTCCCGATTTCCGGTAGATAATCTTCAGACCCCTCTTGTTTTTTAGTTCTCCCAACCATAAAAATTTACTAATTTGTGGTTATACATTATCAATTTTCAAGCACATAAGAAACACTTTAGTTTTCTATAGACATTGGCTGTTGGACTTTTTTCTCATTACTAAGTGTTTTAAAACACCATTACGAACTATGAATGAGCAAACCGTCAGACGCATGCAGAATACTGTTCTTTCGTTCCAAATCCTATCCATGTTGGAAAATATCTACAATCAGTGGTGTAGTCGTAAATTTTAGTGTTGGGATGCTCACCATCTTCTAAGAATTGAATAACATCCGGCGATCCAGAATGCCTCCACCCCTTTACAAGGTATTTATTTGACAGCTATTTAAAATCTTTGAAACACAGTAGGCCATCGTTGAGTTACATATATACTCGGAAAGAAAAACACGGGTCCCCTATTAATATATAGGATTTTTGGAAAAAGCTTTCTCGCCCCACTACACCACTGTCTACAATTTAATTGTCATTGTAGTTGTTTGGAGAGTAGAAGAGGAAAAGAAAAACACATATAATCCGTGATAATTTTGTAAAATTGTCAACTCTTCCTTTGATGGAATAATAATCACATCAGGGTTTGCAGTAAATTTATTACATTTATTTTTATGATTGTAATACAGAAGAATTACAGCTCAATTTTTTTTTTACTGTTAAAAATAATCGTAGTCTTGGCAATATCGGGATGATAATGGTAAGGTGGTATCTTTGGGATCTCAATATATATACTCCGTATAAAACAGAATGATAACTGACTGAATCGACTTCCCTAATGTTTCATGTCAACCCATGAAATGTTTAATACCCATAAGCCGTTTACCAAGTGATTACCTAATAGGAGTTGTGTGTAGCCCACCTCACCAGTTAAAACTTAACAGAGAAAGACGTTGAATGAGGGGAGGAATAATCGAAGTTCCACTATATTATCCAAAGTGGGACTATTATGCATCCTACAACAAATACTGTGGACACTTCTAAAAGTGGGACATATACATGGGTGTACCCAGGAGGGGGCAACTGCCAAATTAATAATTTTTTTTCAAGCAAATACTGATTGTAATAACTAATAAAGCACTGCAAAATTATATATAATTCTCTCGCTCCTTTAAAATTGATTCTCAGATTCCCAGTAGGCTATTATATAAATCAAGGCCTAAAGAGCAGCCGTTCCTTAAATGTCATACCAAACCAATGGTCTCTTGTTGCAGACATTAAAATGAACCATACCTTTGTAGGAACATTGCTCATGCAAGAGTCATGAATAGCTGAGAACAAGGATTCAAAAACAAAGTTTTTAAAGTAATATATTGCAAAGAATGGGATACAAATTGTACTACAGATTAAAATAATATTCATATTTTGTTTAAATTTGTATATTTCTACAATGAACTACCATTCAATTGTGTTATTAGATTTATTTAATTGTTCCTAAAAATTACAATTACATCACTGTTTCTCTAAAGTTGTGATATGTTATTTCAGTTAATAATTTACCGATTATTAGTTGACCATACATAATTGATTGAATTTTATTTTATTTCTAGAGGAATTATGGTTTTATTACTCCTTATTATAGCTTGTTCAAATATGAAAAAAATATTATTAATATAAAAATCTTGATTTGAGTCCTAGATGGCAAGTCGTGTTTTGGCAGGACTTGGGGAAGCTGAGGTCTAATTCTGTGTTCTTTGATCTTGTCCAACCCCAGACAAGACCTATACCATATGCAAATGTCTCAGGGAATTAAAGTTTCATCCAAGGTTTATTTTTATTTTGTCTGATCAAAAGCCAGCAGCAATAATTTTTTTAAAACAGTAATAATTTCAATAATCATTTATAATGTCAATGTATAAGGTAGTCTGTTGATTATATTAAAGTTTCTTGGGCTCATCTGGCTTAAAAGTTCATTATTTAATCAGGAGACTGGAGTAGTAATAAATTCTAAAAATCAAAATAACAAATTTTCAACCAACAGCTCAAGTTTTACAATGATATACCAGTTCTTTGGAAATAGTCTTTATTATCTCCTCCCACTATTTTATTACTTAAATTTTAAATGAAAACAAGCAAGGGCCACTTGACATACACAGTCTTATTCCTAAATTTAAAGGAATAAATGTAGAAATTGAGCCATAACGATAGGTACAGCTTTGAGATATTTCATGCAGAGTATTAAAATCTATATTTTTTAATGAAAGCTCAAGTCCCTACCTTAAGTTAAGTGGGGATTCTTTAAATTATTGCACAAGACCTTGTGTACTCTTGTGACTATTCCATGTCATACATCACTTGATTGGTAAGTATAGAGCCTCTTACATTTATTAGATTGGTACAAAACTATGATTCTATAATCTCAACTAGTTAGTTATTCATTATGTACTTCAAACACAATTCTGGTCATTTAATGTTTTATCGCCACAACTTAAACAATCATCCAAATGGTGAAAATCAACCAAGTATTTTTGAGTCTGCAATTATAAATGAGGCAATCGGTCACAAAGCATGGTAACAGCAAAAATTAAAACCTCTACAATGTTAAAATGTTAGTTACAATGATTTTGAGTCAACCAGGAGCAACTGACCATTACTTAATACCAACATTATTCTCTTAAAATCACAAACTTTGTACAAAATCTTCAAAAAATCCAATTCACAGTAAATGATAGATCCTCTATTTGATGTATCTATTTTCTTTTTTCTTCATGACAAGATAGTAATTTTTTATTGAATTTCATGTCCTTGTAAATATTAAACACTCCATCTAATTAAAATATATCTAAATATTTCTTACAACAGTTTGATTAAAGAAAGTAATGTGAATTGAAAGAGATAAGTTAGTTCCCAGCACAAGAAGTTTCAAAGTTGCTACCCCAATTATACATAAACGAATGGTATATTATACTTAATGATATGATGTTTTCTTTAATAAAAGAGTTTAAACAATCATACATTGAAAATACAACCCACTTTATTTACTTACTTGCTCCAGATAGGGGAGTTACTTAAACCCATTAAGTAATTTTTCATAGATCAAAATTAAGTTTTAAAGTTCACATTAAGACTTGTACTTTAATGTTTAGAAATTTAAAGCATATGTGATCTTATTAACTGATTAATAATGTAGTTTTGGTTTAATAAAACTAACTAGTTCTCATAATTTACTGGGAAATAATTGATAGCTGCCAAAAATATTATATTTTGATTTATTATTCAAATAATAAATTGATTAGTTGTTTCATTATTATTTACTTATTTATTTTTTTTAGTTTAGGTTAACTATTATTTTAATACAAAATTAATATTATGTAATATTCAACTAAATATCATTGTGCTGAACTATGATTAATATCTGTAAGATAATAATTGTAACTAATAACATATTTAATAATACTAATTTTATTCAAAACACAATATTTGATCTTTGCTTTACTCTAAAAAGATTGGTGATCAAAGTTTGAATTGCATATCAAATTGTTGGTTCATAATGATGGAATTTAATATTTTAATAAATTAATATTCTTTTCAATTTAATCCTTTCAATAAAACATTCCTAAGTTTTTCCATTGTATCAAATTGTGAAAGTGGTTACTATGGTAGCAATCAATAGCCCTTGCATGTATATCAAGCATAAGTATTGCTTAGCTTTTATACTTCAATGTCTATGACCTGTTATATAGCTGAGATTTTTGTTTGTTCAAATGTGTTACTAACTGCAAACCATGCCTTATGTTCTGTAAAGAATAATTCTATTGAGCACAATCATGGGTAATGATTTCTCCACTTTGCCTTTTGTAAGTATAGGATAATGTAAATGTTATCAATTATTTTGTTCAATTTTCTTCAAAATGTCTGCAGTCCATTGTAATGAAATTTTATTGATAAAAAAATACAAATTAATTATAATTTGTATTAATATATCTTTATAAATAGTATTTTTATCCAATAGTATTAATTTTGCTATTACAAGAAAATTTCATTAATGACCAATTAGATTTTAGATGATGGGCAGATCTAACCTGCTCAATAACAGGTAGGCATTTTAGCACCACAGCCTTTTATGGGCTCATTCAGCCAGAACTATCACTGTTTAGACTTTTCTTTTCAGTTTATCACTTAACAAAATCTAACCACTTTTGTATATTTATCAGCTTCTAATCAAATGATTCTTTAAATACTAGAATGAAAAGTGTTTAGATGTCAGGGAATTATTCTCTGTTACTTGGACTAAATATGTTCCTGTTTTAAACTACCGTTAATTAGTTGTGAAATTGCTTTTATGACTACAGAGCTAGAATAAAGCACCTCTTCTTCAACCATTTGATCATTTTCATGCTCTCTTTTAACCTGAAACTAGCCAAATACTAGAAACATCAAATGTTGCATAGGCAACAGATATCTTTAGGAAGTATGCCATGTTTCTCTTGAAGCTTTGGCCTCTTATGTGTGGTGAGCACACATCTGTGGCATTTTAGTGTCTGAATCTTGGAAAACCTATGAAAATATGGGCTCAAGTCTTGAATCCAGATAAAAAAATATTAAATTTAAAAAACAGCATGATAGTATA
>NW_027114575.1:762935-776421 GCF_000696795.3 Halyomorpha halys
TAGGATTGATACACAGATTATTTGATTTGGTTAGGTATGACAATGGATCCTGGGCGTGCATTCTACAGGCCACCTTATGTTTTAAAAACAAGCGCTGAAATTATTAAAGAAGCAAGAGCAGAAATGGCAACGCGTCCAGTTAATACTAAACGCCCTTTCACACCCATAGAAAGGCAAAGAAAACTTTTTGGTCCTCTAAAGGCTGGTACAAGTCGGCCACCCAGTGCTTTTAGGTAATTTTATCACTAAATATAAAATAAATGTACATATAATAATTTGATTAAATAAAATCCTACATTAAAGTTTGAGTAGTTAATATAATAATTTCATTTTTAAAAGTTAATATAAATGAATGTTCTACAAGAATCCACCGTTCCTTTTAATTGCACTTCTACATACTAAACAAAAACTACATTTTATTGAATAAAATTGTAAATATATAGACATTTAATGAACTAAATAATTTATTTTATTTGTATTTTAAATTATATTTACAAAATAAGTTATTGTTATTTAAATTTACAAATAATATTTAATATAAAGATTTGTCTGAGGATAATGGGTAGAGATACATATCTTTAAATTACAACTTGTTCATTGTAATCAATAAATAAATAAGTGATAATTTGTTATAAAAATAAACATTCTCTTGGAAAATCTTTTTTTTTTTTTATAATAATGAACTATTCTCATCATTAATTTTATTTATTTAGTTGTTTTTTTTTTATTAGTGTTGAGGTGGTTTTTTAATATGGCATCTGTACCTGTGCTGGATAGCACACATTCTCTAAACTAAACCACTAATCATTGATATCAATGATTTTTTAATTATTGAATATTCCTATCAAGATATATTGTCACAAGAAAATATTTGTAAGTAAGTTGATTTTTAAATTTTGGCTCCATATTGATCATTGGAATTACAGGCATCTATAACATGTGGAACCGAATTATTAAATCATCAAAATGGCATTTAGGATATTTTCCCGTGACAGTGACAAGTATTTAATTTTTTTTTTTCAATAAAGCTCAAGTGTCTATAAAATAGTATTAAAACTATATCTAATTACCTTTTTTTATTACACAGTTTATAATATGCTTTGATTAGACTCCAAACACTTAATAATTGCTATCAATTTGTCAATTCCAGCTTAAGACAAGTTGAATTTCAAGAAGTTGATTCTGTCAAGCTGCCACCTCTGAAAACCACAAATAATAGCGCTAAGATTTCAGGGAAACAATCACCTTGGAGGCTACCAGGGCTAGGACTGAAACTATCATCTTCTCTTACAAACTGTTAGTATCAGCTTTAATTGTCATAAATTATTAAATAAGATGTACATATTTTTAATTGTAACTTATTGTAATCACAGAATAAGGGGGAAAAAAAACTCTAGCCGTACTAGTTATTTTACTAATTGTCTGTCTTGTAAATGCCATCACTATAGCTGTAACAACAACCGATCACTATGCCTCAGCCGCCTGCCTCAGTTGGCTTGGCCTCGTGATACAGATATCCAATTTCAGATTTTTGGGAAGTCTCTCAAGGCCACAGGCACTCCACCCATCCACTTTTCACTCTTCATTTCCTGTTCAGTTCCTCTGACATTAGTATTTCAGGAATACTAGAATTATTCTTTAAGAGACATGGTCGGTACAGCACAGCCTTCTGGTCTTATGAACTTAGTCTCGTCCTTCTCGTTAAAGAGCTTGTTAAGTTCTCAATTCTTTCTTCAGCACCAGAAAGCTCAAAGATTCTCCTAAAAATTCTCAACTCAGATGTCAAAATTTTGTTTGTCTGCTTCGGTTAAATCCCAAGCTTCTTGGTGGTAGGTTATTTAAGGAAGTTCATCTTTACTAGCATTTTTTAAAGATGATATTTTGTCTTATTATATAGAGTTCAACTTCTTAGATTTTTTGAGAGAGCAAAGAAACATTGATTAGTATATTGAATATAGGGGTGTTATTATTTCTAGAAATATTATTTTTTAAAAATTAAATCATATCCCTTTAGTTTAAAATGCATTTAAGTTGTTATGTAGCTATGACACTAATTAATGAAAAAGGTAAAAGTTGATTATATATTTTTTTGAGTCAATAAACCATATAAAATAATATAACCAGACATAGCAAACTGCAAAAGTGCTTTTTTTTTTTTTTTTTAAATCGGATTCTTTGTCTTATATATGAAACATTAGACCAACAACTGCTGGAAACCAGATATCAGTAGATTATCTGTTCAACCTCCTGCTAATTTCCTCGAGTGATCCTCCCAAAACTAAGCATTTTGAATTTCCTTTAGTAGTAAAATGTTATTTATTCTATAGTTGCGTCACCTTCCTTTCTTTACTATTATTTATAAACCAAACTCTGTTCAGAGGAGTTTTTGATTTTGAGTTAATTATTAAAGAAATAAATAAATGACTCAAAGAAAAAGGTAATGATAAAAGAGTAATACATTTCTGTAATTCCTCATTCTAAAAGTTTATTTTTTAATAAGACAATCTTTAACTGAATTAATTAATTGACAAACTGTAGGAAAAATGAGGCAACCTATTTAGCATATGAACTCTTATAGAGAATGGATTACCAGCCATTTCAGATTTAATGTTTGGTTTACTTTTTATTAATGTTTGTTGAATCAGGGAGGAAAAAACTTACTTTTCATCAAAGAATTTCTTTGTTTCTAAATGATCTCACCCTTGGTTTTGGTATTTTACGATAGACAAGATTCACGAGTACTTATCAGGTCCATTATAGGAGGTCTACATTTTTTTTAGTGCGGAAAACAGTGAAACCCTGGTATTTTTGTTCATTTCCCCCAATGCTTTCAAATTTTACACAGAAATAAAACATATAAGCCCAGTTTAATACTTTTTACTTAGTTTTTTTTTCTGACAGCACTCATGTGACCTTGTGACATGTTACTGGTTGTTATACTTCTAGTGGAGGACTAAGCATAAGCACATCTTTTCTTTCTTATGAGATTTTTGATTTGTCAAAATCTCGTCTCAAATTAAGTTTAAGTGTTGTTACAATTTAATATGAGCATAACCAAAAGTGTGAGAAGATGGTTGGGGGGGAGGGGGAGGGAGAGGGTGTAGTCAATAGAAATGAACACAAATAAGTTTAACTTATTTTATTTGTGCTGACTTTTCATCCAAAATTTTAGGCCTTCATCTGGTCAAAAATTAACGCCCATGAATAAAAAACCCATATAAAACAGAAATAAACAAGAAAATCAAAAATATTACAAATACTTTCAGAAGGTAATTTATAACATATGCTAGAAAAAATGTAATTAAAAATGTGTGGAAAGAAAGGATATAAGTGTGGTAGTGAGAAGAATTGAAATATGTAGGTAAAAATAAAAGCGATATCTAAAGTAAAATAAGTCAAAATGGTGGGGGAAGTAGTAAAACTAAAATCAAAAGAAGTGATGAGCAGAAGTCAATAACATATTTAAGGCACAGTGAACAAGAAAAGAATTAAAGAAAAAATATTCTTTCAAAAAATACACTAGTTCAATTAATTTAATGAATGAAAATAAATTACCTTCTTATTGTATTATTTCTAATCTTTTTAATTTTCTTGTTATACTGTTTCTGTTTTTATTCATAATTGTTATCTCATTTTCTATTTTTAGCCTCAATGAAGGCCCAAAATTTAGAGTCAAACTTCGGCATGAATAAAATATGTTATACTTATTTGTTTTAATATTTACTGACCACATCCTCCAACTATCTTCTCCTCACATTCTATCTACAGTCGATTATAAACCTATCATTATAACCAAAATGATTTTTTAAGCTGCTGAACAATTGTAAGAAGCTATGATACCATTAAGTATTTATAGCATTATTAATTAGTGAAATTATTATAGTTTGAGGTTGTACACTACTGCCAAAGATCATTCCCTAATCTGATCAAGAGTTTACCACAGCCGGTAGTAGGGGCCTTACCCAGTAGGACCACTTGTCTGCAGAAGTGAAATAGAACAGACTTTTTGTTACTACCCTACTGGTGTACTGGCAGCATACAACACTATTTGCTGCTGGGTTATAAAATAAAAATAAAAATGTCTTTGTTCATTTTATATAACATAAAACAAATATTTAAAAAATATGTTACTTTTGTTTTATTTTTGTACTTTTTTTTTTTTTAAAGTACCAGAAGAAACTGAAGCAGAACCACCAATAGATGTATGGCCTGATGATCTTATAAGAGAAACCCACAGTAGCCCTCAGGAGCGGACTGAATTCTCTGAACCTAGGAAAGGAAAAGGTCACCTACCTCTATCTTTATCATTTCCAGCAAGCCAAAAAAATAAAAGCCATCTAAGAAAAAAATATAGTCAGTATAGACCTTTGAATAGCAGAAGCGACAACAGGAGTAGGATTTCTAGCAATTATTCTATAAAGGAAACAGATGAAAATGAAGATGTTCAAACTTTAACTTTAGATAGTCCCGACAAGTCCAGGCAAAAGCTTTTTAAAGCCCCAAACATTTTACCACTTACTGCTAAAAGAATCAGTTTACATTCAGAACCAGACGTCACTATCGAAGACAATAGAAAGAATGAGGAAAAGGCTGTAGAAAAATTTCCAAAACCAAAAGATAATGAAATACTTAGCCTGGTCCATGAAATTGATGCTCTTCATGAAAGAGGTAAAGTATAAAAGTTTATCATTCTTTTTGAATTTTATTCTTTAATTCTTTTTGAAATAATAATAATAAGTTAAATCATTTTTTTACCTTAAAAAATAAATAATATTTAATTTATTTTAAATATATAAGTATTATTTTTTTCTATTAACTCTGATAATTATGAATGTCTTTGACCCTGTTGTATAATATTTTCCATTGAGACCCATAAATTGAGGCAGCACAGCATAGAAAGTCCACCTATCATGGTACAGTGGCAGGATAACTGTAGCTTGGTAACCAGTCACAATTTAGAAAATTAGACATTGTGATTCAGTTATAAATTTATGAACAAAATTCATTGGTCTAGAATTATCGATTATAGTTTTCTGGGTCAGCAGACTTTTTAAGACCTATATGCCCTTCATAAGGTGGGAGTGGGTAGCTCAGGGATAAGGCATTGCCCTGCTAACTCCAAGGGCCTGAGTTCGAATCCGGCCATGGTAGATAATTATTTTCTATTTCACTATAGCCGTGAGTCAGCCCTCTGGGGTCCACCTAGCCTCATAAAGTGGGTACTCTTAATTGGGTAAAGATCTAGATGTTGAGCATGATTCTGACCTAATCATCTTCTTGCACAACTGTTGGTCTAGTAGCAGTACTTCCTTACAAAGTACTGTTGTAGTGGTATAGATTTAATTATTTTTTTTATCCCCTTCCTAAGTAATCACAACAGCCACCTTAACATTCTTAAAATCCATACCATGATTTCTGATTAGACTATTCACATATATAAATCTTATTACACTTAAAGCTTGATTGGTATAAGGCACCTTGAATAAGCTTGCTCATAGATCTTATATGAAGGAGAGTAGGTATCAACAATTTCATAAATTTGTGAATTTAATTCATTCTGTAAAAGTTGTGATAAAACATTTCTCAAATATGCAAAGAGATTTTTTCTTTTTTTTTTTTTTTAATGACCCCCTCCATGGTTCTGGGGGTTATCTACAGGTAACCAACCTATTCTAACCATAATGGGGGTCAAGTTTTCAATTCGTGGGTGGGCCATTAAATAAAAGCCAACACCCCTCGGCCAGATTCGAACCAGTACTGCTGCAGTCATGAGGTAGTCAAGTTTTAAGCCTTAACTCCCCTCAGCTACAAACGGCCCAAGAGAGGTTCTTACACTAAAAATAACTTATAAACACAATTTAGAGAGGTCAATTTTCTAAACATTTTCAAGAGAAGGGTAAATGCAACCCCCATAAGTTGGAAAATCCTGTAAAAATTGTTGAAAAATTTCAGATTTACTTCTCTGCCCAATAAATTGTTGCAGCAACTTCTCTGAGCACACGACCCTCCTTACATGGAAAGAGGCATTTTGAGTTATGGTTCCTATTATAGATTAGATTCCTATTATATTACTTAGAATTAATTATAGTATGAATTAGAATTACCTATAACAGATGTGTTTGCATTCTTGGCTACTCCGATTATATATAAACTAGTACTTTGGGTCATAGCAAGTAAAATATAAAGTAATGCTACATATATACTATGAAAAAAATAAAAATAAAACCCTCATAAGTATAGGTACATTCATTTAAAAAATGAATCCCATATGTTTAATTTTTATAAATTGTTATTAGATATCAAACAATATAAATAATTAAATGAAGTCATAATTAAAAATGTTTACAGGTGCTAATGAAAGTGAATTGAACAATGCTATTAGTATGCTGTATTTAAAGTTGAAAACAAAAGGAAACAATAAAATACCAAGCAATGAACAATCTGTAATAATCAAAGTGCTATTTAAGTTTGTCGAATCAGCGACAGATCTTCTTCTATTGCATATAGCAAAAATCTTATTGGCTGTAGGTATTATATAATAATAAATAAATGTCAATTTTATTTTATTATGTATATTATAAAACTTTAGTGATAAAATAATTTGGCTTATTATGTTATAATAATTATACTGAATCCTCATTAAAATTGTTCGTTATTCCTATAATTGGTTGTATTGAATGAAAGTACTTTTTCTTATTTAAATTTCTTTAATTAATGTTCGTTATTCCTTTCTACTCACTATAATTAAGTGTTTCAAAAGTAATACAGGAAGGCTGGCTAGTATAGGAGTTTAGTTACGCTGGATTCTCGTTAAAACTGTTTGATATACCTGATTACTTGCAATGAGCAAACTGTATATTAGCTTACTGTTCTAATATATTATTATGTTACAATAAGTAAATTTATATTATATTATATTATAGCTCATGCAACTGATGGAAATTTAATGCTACTTATAAATATAGGGTTTTCTAGATAAAAACAAGGAAACTTCAGGAGCCAATTTTACATCTCATTATAATGAAAAATACCCTATTAACTATCACTCAATTTTTAGTAGTTTCTAGAGAAATATGAACTGAACCTTTTTTTTTATATTGAAATTCTTTCATCTCTACCAAAAATAATCTTCATGAAATCTGGTTACAACATTAAGTAGTTATTAAAAAAAAAAAAAAAAAAAAATGTATAAATGAAAGTTGGAAATTATTAACAATAGTTTTTAGAAGTAATCTTCCTTTTCTCTGATGTGTAAGGCTGTGGCTCTTCCACCCGTTAACAAACAAATTTTTAAATAATAAGAAATGCCTCACCGCTTCCAATGGTACTGTATTGAGAATCTATACTGTAGATAATGTATACAGTCACATTTCTTAAAATATCATTTTGAAATATTTATAAGAATTTTAATGTAAAAAAGTTCTGAATTTAAAAAAAAAGAGTTAAAGTTCAATTTTCCATGAAACCGTTTACAAGTTCCGTTTACCGTTTACGGTTACTAGTACCTTTTAAATTTTTTTTTTGTCACAATTGGCCCCTCCAACTTCCTGGTTTTTGTATGATACACATTGTATAGCCTCTGAAATGAATAGTACATTCAAATAAATAAATTATGGGTTCAGTTGAATTTTTCAAATCACAAATCAGGAAAACTAATCAATAATGATAAATAGTTTATAATTATACAAAATCACATTTTATTAATATGTAATACCCTTATAAAAACATTAATAAACAATAATCTGATTATTTTCTGATGTCCTTATTAAACTATTGCAAAAAATACTATTTACATTATGGATAATTTTAGCTCAAGGTAAATGGAGTGAATTTATTAGCTGTTACAAAACTGATCTTCAAAGTTTCTCGAAGTGATAAAAATGACTCATTATTTCTAGAGGGTGATATCTTAGGTAAATAGTTGTATGAATTTTGATTATGGTATGTCTTTACGGTAGCTGAATCATTTTTATTAAATGTTTTTTTTACAGAACTATTTGTGGATTCACTTGGAAGAGCCAGTCCAATTGATGATGCTGAAGCATGTATTTATGGATATGGAGCGCTTAAATTTTTAACTATGAACCAGCAGCTTCTCCTTGTTGCATTAAAACTTGGTATTTTAGAGCTGATGGTTCTTCATCTGAAAATAGTTAATAATGCTGTAAGAGCATTATAATTTTAACTAAAATTGTGAATTATTAAATTTTATGATGATATTGATTGAAAATTACTTCTATTGATCAGAGACTCGACCTGTTACCGATTCCTGAGCAGACAAGTCATGGGATGTTTCAACTAACTGGTGCCCTCAGAAATGTAGCAAGTGAAGAAACTACTTCCCGTCACTTTGTCCATACTGGTGCTGTTGGAGAATTATGTACATCAATGGAACTTTTTTCTGCAGATTTAGATTTGATCAGTAATATTGCAAGAACTATTAGGTGCTAACTCATCTTTTTTATTTACTTAAAAATAATGTACAATTAACACACATATTTAACATACATTATATTTGCTTCCAGTATTTTATCAACACATGATGAGTGTTGTGAATCAATAATCAATCATGAAAATTGCTTTCGTTCTATAACAAAAATATTAAATAAATATCCAGGTCGCCAGGATATTATTGTTAGATTTGGATATGCCATTGGTAATATAATAACTAAGAGTGATGATGCAAGGATAAAGGTAATTAGTAAAAGTACACCATGATTAGGCTAATTTAGTTAATAGTACAAGCCACTTTACTACAAATAAATAACCTATGTTGTCACTTAGGCAATTTGTAATTAAAATTTTTTACTTGTTTTGCTGTTACATCTCTTGAATATCTTTGTTCCTGCCCTAAAGAGAATTTTCAAAAGGCAGTGCTACAGATACAATACAGGTTTTGTTTTTCTGTTAATATTTAATTCAAAATATTCCTTTCTGTGTTACTTTCAGCTATATCAAGAACCAGGTGCAATGTCTTCAATTCTAAATCTTCTTGAAAATTACCTTGATAAAGATCTAGAAATAATGAGAGCTTCTGGACCATATGGAGAAGGAATAAAAAGTCCAGATTGGGCTTCTGATGGATCTGTAGAAGACGTCATAGTTAAGGTAAATGGTTATAAACAATGAAGTATATGTAGCATTACTAAGAATAATTAAAAATTAAATATGGTTTTAGATGATAAGGATTGTTGCAAACATGAGTATGCATCCAGAAGTTGGCACTGGAATGACCTGTGCTCCTCCTGAAGACATGGAAGACCCAACATATCCTGTGAAGAGGCACAATGCTAGAGTATCTATTTATTTTTCCTAGAATATAGTTTTAACCTGCAATTTTATTTCATTATTATTATACTAATGAAATTTTATTTTAAAAATGTTGGGCTGTGGAATTCATTTTCTCTACCACCACTACCCTTTATCCCAAATTATAATCTACTTTCCATTTTAAACCAATCATGCATAATGGTCTCAGGGTTTTAGATAATCATAATTTTTTTTTCTTCACAGATGACTTGGGTATAATAGGTCGCTCTTATTATGTTATCGAATTTTTTTACTAATTCATGGCTATGACATAGTCTGATTCTAGAAACATTTAGATATATTGGGAAATCTTTTCTGTTCTGTGCTTATGTATGGCTAAGAAACCAAGACCACTAAAAATTGGAAGCAAAAACGTTTGTTTACCAATAGTAATGAAGAAAATATATATATATAGCTATTGAAATAAGACATTCCTTTGAATTTTTTATTCCTGTTTCTTTGCAGTAGTTAAGAGTTAATTTTTAAATCAAATAAATTTGGTTGCAAAATCTGCTATAAATAAAATATTTATTTGTGATACCCAAGTATTAAACAATGATTATAGGGTATTGCCAACATTGTAGGATGGAGGCAAGTTTCTGGATATACTGTTAATGATTCTTCGACGCAAATCGGTAACTGAAAGTGAAGAACTAGTAATGTCAGCATTGAGTACTTTAAATAATTTATCCTTCTATTCAGACCCACAAGCCTCTACCGAAGGGCCCTTTACTATAAGGCAGATAGAAATTACTCAAGGTATTCCTTAATTTATGTTCAACTTAAAAAAAAAAATTAATTGATCCTGTGTCCAATATGCACTTAATAATTATTTATTTTTAAGTTTTAAGTACCCTTCTTCTCACGAAAAATGAAGACAGCATGATAGAAGTAACAAGAGTACTGGGAAATTTATCAAGATCAAAAGATGTTAGAGATTACATATTAGAAATCGGAGGTATGTGGCCTTTTCTATTCGATGGTATAAATGATATTTATTTTGAGTGTCATTTAATGCCAGACTAAACAATTAATGTTAGGACAAAATATAGTTTTAATATTTATAGTTTTTACATATTTCAATACTTCTATAGGTGTTGGTCAGAAGCTTGAAAATATTTTGTAATTTTAAAGCAGAAATAATATTTAAGAAACAATTAAACAAATACTGTTTAATTAGTTTGATTTTTAAAAAAGGTTTCAGGAATACTAAAAATGAAAATAAATCATTTCTGCAACAGCTCATTAATAAACTGCTGATTAAAAATAAATACGAGACTTATAGTCAGATATCAATTGTAAAACTCATCTAACAAAAATCCAGATACAAAAACAAACCCTTTTTATTTTTCTTGTAGCTTAACTTATTGTATCTTTAAAAATTTTAATTATAATTTGTATATTATACATTTGAAATGCAAGAACATTCAGGTGGTATTTAAAAAATGAAATTTAATTATTCATTATTATCAGAAGTTAAGCATTCCTTCCTCCTAAATAAGCCAATAAAATCTACATTATTAATAAAAATTGTGTTTTGATAGGTATTAGCCAGCTGGTAAGATGCTTAGAGCATGATAACAAAGAATTACTGTTCACCACGACTGGAGTACTTGTTAATCTGATGGCTGACTGGGATAAAAGATTGGCTTTTAAAGAGAATAATGGGGTTCATAAGTAAGTATAATATCCCTATAAATATTATAAATTTACCAATTATTTTAAAATTTATTAATACTTACAACTAGTGATTAAGTGTTATAATCAGATTCAATCAGAACATGATTTAACATAAGGAAGTAATGAAGGAGTTGCATAAAAATAATTTTAGCAAAAAAAATCATCAAACAAAAAAAATTAAATAAAGAAATAAAAATTTACCTTCATTTATTTAAAATGATCAGATCATTTTAGAAACCTTGGCTCTTGATAACAAAATGTACATTTGTTTATTAATATGCTTCTAATTTTTTTAAGGCTTATAATGGTATTAAAAAAAACAAGTGATGGTGATTGGAGACTGGCGAGTCTTGTTTGTCAAGCTATTTGGAATTTCTGTATAGATTCTACTCATTTATATGCAGCACTTGGTGTTCAGGCCACAAACAATTTATTGACAGTACTTGTTGATTTATTAGGTATTTTTGCATTTTTTCATATCCATTATTTGGTACTATAAACATTATTATTATTATTATTTTTATTGTTTAGATGAGGAAAAATTATTTGGAATTGCAGAAGGCACAGAAGCACCAGATTACATTACAGAAAGCTCCGAATACCGACTTTGGGAACAATTCGCAAGTGTTGCCACAAATCTTCTAGAAAAAATTGAGCAATACTTAGAATCTTTACAAGTTTTTGATTCTTGATGATGCTGGTTTATTATACAAATATTAATAATATCATGTTTAAAGGTTGAAAAAGTAAGCTTAAGTCACCAGGTGAACTAATTCATCCATAATAGAAAATATTTCACTAGAGATTAGTTTGTTTCTACAGATGAACAATCTTTCATATGCTTCTTGAGCTAATACACATGAAGTTTTTAAGGTTTAAAAGTTATTATATATTGTACATTATGTTATTAGTAATTATAATTTATTGCTAAAAAAATCAAAATATTCCTATTATTACAATAGTATATTATATGTATGTATATATACTTATTCACCTTTTTACAGTTTCAAGAATGCTTATATATTTACCAAATATAAAGGCTTTAAATATTATTCTATAGTAGATTGATTGTTTTTATATTTTATTTCAATGTACAAAAATATATAATATATGTTGATGCATTTTTTTCTTAAATTTTTTTCTAGATTTACGGCATTAAAAATAAAATACTCTAATAAAAAGCATTATTGCCTAAAAAATGTTTCTAGCAGTTAACGGATTATAAGAAATAATAACAAAGGGTAAGTACTACTCTATAAAATATCTCTTGCAAGGATAAAGTAAAAAAATATTGGACATTTACTTTTTAGTACTTATAATTCCCTCAAATATAAGGAAAGGATTAATTTATTTAATAATAAGTAGGTCGCTAAAGCTCAGAAATATTCCAACTCGAGCATAAAATATTTTGTTATTTTTTTTTAAAGATCAAATATTATGCATGACCACTTTTCTGTAGTGGTGAACATCTTAAAATGAGACTATCAAGAGAAGGGTGACATTTTCTTGAGAATTTCTTCTAAAGGAAACAGTTCTGAAATGGAATTCCAGCAGATTTATCTTTTAATTTCCTCTCTCAGGAACCTCTTAAACAATGTCAGTCCATGCTTTGTATTTCCTCAATGACTTGACTCAAGTGTTCATTAATTTTAATACCTCTGATATTTTTTGTCTATTTGGTTTAGTGGTAATTTTTTAAGATTAGTGCTCGTTACTTTTTTCTAAACAATTTTAAATATTTCTATGTATTATGTTGTTTTTATAAACTGATTTATTTTTGTTCCTATTGGTTTTTGAAAACCAAGTTTTATGCTTCTTCAAGTACCTAATTGATAATTGTATATCTGTGGCACCTGTGAGTAGTGAATGGGTTAAATGCAATTTTGTGGATATTAAATTTATCTGTTTCAAAACCAAATTTCTTTCTCTTTAATGGATCAGGTGATATGGCTGTTATTAATATTTGTTGTAATAGCCATATTGTGAAACCATTATACAAATAGCAAGAAATAAAATTACATTTGATATTCATAATGCGAAATCCACTATTCACACATGTCATAGTTATTCTGTTCATATAATAGTAAATTTTATTATTCTTTATTTATTTTTTTTTTATCTCAACAGCTCATAATTAAGTAATTTTTTTTTTATTTTAGTTTAATTATAATATAAAATGATAAAAAAAAAAAAAAAAAATGCATACTTGAGGCATCGAGAACCAGAGTGGACCATTCTCTCCAACTGTGGTTCTAAGAAAAAACCTTTTTTAATATTTGAATAGTTACTTTTGTTAGAATAGTTTTTTAAGTGAATCCTTTCATATCAGTTTACAATAAGGTGTAGATAGTTGACCATAGAAGATGATCGGGGAGTGCAGTTAGCAAAGAAACAACATAAATAAACAAAAAAATATTTATTTATGCCGACTTTTCGACCTGATTTTCAGGTCTTCATCAGGGCTATAAAAACAAAAAGACAACAACCATCATTTAGA
>NW_027114575.1:776706-824483 GCF_000696795.3 Halyomorpha halys
ATCATCTCCTCCAATCATATCAGTTTACAGTTACACAGCATTTAGTAGAGAGTAGACCAAGCCATTTATACTACCAACTTAAGGTCAAAGAATCAATATGTTAAACTGGTTATACCTCCTGTTAAGCTTCGAAAATAAAACTCTTTATACAGCCAACAGATTGCATGACATACATTGCTTAGATACTTCAAATATTATTTTTACAAAAATGTGGGATAGCCCAATCTGGTTCTCAACGTCTTAATTCATAGCCTTAATGTGAGACAACACTACTTATATAGATACACTTCGGTCAATAGTAATGTTCAATTGTATATTGCATAAATTTTTTCTGCATCCTTTTTTTTTATTACTGCACGAAAATGCAATTTCTGATTCTGAACAGTCACCTCAAAATTGGGTAAGGCAGATTGTGGAAAGTATTGATTAATAATTAGATTATTTTAAACATACTGAAGAAATAATATTAGCCACGCCAAAGTAAAGCCACTGATATAATACATAAATTGTATATAGTTTACACTTATAGATAGCATATATTTATTTATATGTTAAATACAAATAGAAACTGAATACAGTTTGGAAGTACTATTCAAGGTAAATAAATAGGGTAAAAATATAATGATAAACAACTATTTACAACCAAGTTATTATTACCATACATATAAATGACAAAACAGTTTTTTCAAAAATGACTAGAAGATTGGAAGTATTGAAAAAAATACTATTTATTAAGAAAAATTTTCTATTATTTAAAAAATATATCCAACTAAAATATAATAAATGAAGAATATTATTTGCAAAAAAACAAAACAAATGAACGTGTTTAGACATTGAATAGAAATCATTCAAACAAAGATAGTAAAATTATTATTTTTCTTTGTTCAGTACAATCTTAGTGATATGTAGCAGTGTGAGCTATAGTTACAAATATAGTTAGAGAATGTATTATTGTAATCAAAATGAACAATGAGTGAAACAAAGATTATTCAGATGAATTATGAAAGCTCTTAATAATTATGTAATGAATTGACCTAAATCCTATATACAATAATAGTTGGGGTAACTTAGCATTCTATATTGAAAATCATATAATACTGTAAAGGTAATAAATACTACACTTTGGATATATTTAATATTGAGAAGTAATGTATTTATAATATTCTTTGGAAATTGGTATTAAAAATAATAAATAAATAAAAAAAAAAGAAAAAGAAATATTAAATAACAGAGACTCAAGTCTTACAGAATCCCTCCTTTCTTATACTACAAAAAGCATCACAAGTCATAATAAAAACACCTTAGTTATTAATTTACATAGGTATAAACATTTAAAAAAAATAAATAAATAATTTGACTTATTTACAAAAAAGATTTTCAACATAAGAGTTTATTGCACATTAGCCAATGGCATAATTTTTTTAAATATTCACTTTAAATTGAAAAGTGTTTGGTAGCTGATTTATTGAGTGAAATCAAAACCAATAAATAATCATTGTTGGGAAGCAAAATAGCTGTATAACCTCCAAGACCATTGCCTATAAAAATGTAACATTAAAATGGCTCCCTTCTCATAAAGAAGTTGCATTTAACTAAAATGAAAGATGAGAAAGCTAGAAAAGATTCAGATGCTCTCATTCCAGGTAAAAATAAATATCAAAACAATTTTTTTCAGGGGAAAAATGAGATATAATTTTTTTCTAAATTTCGAGAAGAACAATGCTTACTTTTGAATCTTTCAATCCTCTTTAAAAGATGTCAGTTGAAAAAAATTCAAAATGGCAATTGATTCATTGTGTAATGCAGAATCTGGTGCAGTTATCAAATAAAAAAATAACATTAAAATGGGATGGATTCAAAAGTACAGCTTAACAGGAGCAAAATCAGGTATCTTTTGTGTCCACAATTTAGTATCCTACTTAAGCTCAAACAAAACAAGAATTAAAACTAACACTGACAATTTAGAAGCCATGTAATCTCATTATCTCCTAGTTTCACTCTGGCTAACTTGTTTTTCATGTATTCTAAATGTTGAATTTAGTACCATGTTCACCATCCATAAATATATCAGAAACCATTATAATTAATTTTTAATAAAATAATTGAGTTTGTTTTTTCCTGGTGGTCTTCAAATACTCTCTTGGAAATGAAACGTAAGCAAATTTCACAACTAATCTAAAAACAATCATAAACAAGTCTTCAAATATTCAACATAGTTAATAAATAAAAAATGTTTTGCTTATTTTATTTTTTCAACTTAATCTTATCCAGAATTTTCCTGTGGAGAATGGCTTAAGACAGGGGGATCCTCTGGCTCCTCTGCTTTTTAATATAGTGTTAAAAGTAGCTATTTGCTTAATTAGAATTAATCCAGGAGGGACCATTTACAATCGACTGTCTCAACATTCAAGAACCTAAGCAGCATTAAAGGAACATTCCAAGAATCTAAAGAAGCAGGCCTTGGGCCTTAAAGTGTAAAGACAGGACGGTATACTTGAAAAGTTCAAGAAAGGATAAGGAAGAGAATAGCAAAGTGACGTTCAGAGACCACAGTTTCAGTTATGTAAAGCAGTTTAAGTACCTAGGAAGCCTGTTTACAGATGACAACAAAGTAAAGAGGGAAATAGAGGCCAGGATAGCAGCAGGAAATAGATGTTATTTCTCACTGCAGAAAATATTGAAGCTTAGAGCTCTCTCTAAAAGAATGAGAGTGGTTATTTACAAAACCATTGTAAGGCCAGTAGTGATCTATGGGGGAGAAACAAAGCCCTTGACAAGAAAAGCAGAACAGATGATCAACTCCTGGGAGAGAAAGGTATTGGGGAGGAGTCTCGGAGAATGGAGTTTGGAGAAGATGAGCTGATGGATCAGTTTAGGAAACCCAGCATCATGACTAGTCAAAAGAGCAAGAATAAGATGGTTAGGACATGTTGAGACGATACCTGATGAAAAAATACCCCAAAAGATCGTTTATAGCAAACCAGATGGAAAACAAAAAAGAGGATGTCCCCGAATCAGATGGCTGGATGATGTGGAGGAGGTGAAGTCTATGATTGTTGACAGATAGAAGGAGAAAGCAAGAGACCATGTAGAATGGTTGGATGTGGTGAAGGAGGCCCGGGTTCTTGCAGGAACGTAGTCCCATAATAATAATCCTAAAATAATGAGATAATTATCTATACAATCATGAAGAGCAACACATAAATCATTTTATCTAAAAATTATACCTATATTGAGATGAAATTAATCCTTGTATATTTAAAAAAAATAACATTTTTTTTTTCTAGAATTCAAGATGGGAATACTTTTTCTAACTATGTATTTCATTTATAGGCATGAAAAAGTAAAAGGTGACTAGTCATAATGACCTAGGAATAGGAAAACATTTATTTTCTCTTTCAGTTAATCATCAAAATCTTTCATGATTCATATTTATGCATTTTAATTGCATAACAATAATAGATCGTTAATTGTTTTAAATAAACAAAGTTAAAAGTACTTTAGAGGAAGATATTTTGAAAATGGACTATTTGAGTAAAGAGGATAAAACTCATATTAAAAATTAAATATTTTAATGGGTTTAATCGATATCATTAGTAATTTTTTGAGAAAATGGTTAAATTAATGTTATAAAATGGCATTTCTGGTATCATCTCAGGCAAATACCTATTTTAAATACATAATTACAGTTTTATGACTTTTTATTTTTGAGCTAGACCAACTCCACTACATTCACATAGATCACTTTGTGAGATTATTCGGATTCAGGAGATTATTTCGATTAACTAGACAAATTGACTTCCCCACACTATTTATTTCAAGTAAAAATTAAGAACTTAAAAGGAAATGTAATAGTTGGATAAGATCCATTTAGAAATAATATTCAGCTATACCAGACACTTTCAATTTGAATTATAAAAAAATAATCTGATATTTAATAAATGATAAATTACTAACTAATTTTTTTTTTCTCCAGAAAAATATACAAGTAGGCAATTAATTTGACTAGAAAAAATTTAATGTAGTGGAAAGTGTAGCAATTATCATTATATGAAAATGATGAGTAATCATGTAATTTACAAAATAGAAAAATTATTTAGATTATGACAAAGTTTATGAATACCGAGGAATATACAAAGTCATTAAAATACATGCTATAAGTTTATAGCATAAATAAGATTTTACAAATCTATACACATTACAACATTTGTTCACAAGAAATTTACAAAGTAATAAATAAACATTAAATCTACTGGAAAAACATGTTAAATATAAAAAGAGTCATTTTTTATTAATAAAATGCCTCTTTCTCATTACAGAACAGAGTTAAGAAGAAACAGAGTAATGATGAAGATGGTATTACTTAAGTTTAAAAGATGTATTCGTTGGTATTAAATCACCGAGAAGAATTGTCTTCATTTTCACGGAACTTCTGGGAACAAATATTCAAAAATAAAATATAATAGAAAGGAAAAAAATTACAAAAAAAAATACATCATGAGAAAACTACAAAGAAATCACTATGTATCACTAAAACATGATGCACACCAATATCAGTAATATACAAATATTACTAATAACCAAAGCCTGGATTTTTATACAACTGCATATTTTGTTTGCATGCAGTTTTTAAAAAGACGATCGAACATCTTTATGAATCAGTATACTCAGATGTAATCTGCTAAATTTTGTTTTGCTTTTTTGATGATAAATGCATAATTTGATAAGATATGTTTAATTATTTTCATATTAATTTGTGTTTTATTAATACTGTCAATTAGTTATCCTTTTTACAAACAATTACTGCCGTTACAAATGGCAAGATTCTATTATATGTTGAATGATCTTTGTTTTTTTTTTCTTAACAAAACAACAAAATTAGAACTCATTTTCGCTTAACTTTTAATTTGTATTCCAATTTCTTTCATAGTATATTCAAATACACCCTGCATATTTCAGGGTATCTTAGAGTACATTTATTGCATATTATATGGCATACTCTGAAGGTTTTTACTGCATAAAAATTCAGGCTCTGCTGATAACTTTCTACTTTTCTGGAAATATATGTTGACCTAACATAAATATAAAGTAAAATAAAATCATGGTTGCTTTATCTTCAAGCTGTGACAGAAGAAGTTAGGTTAGCCATTTTTTTAATAAAAATAATCTTATTTAAAATGGTAGCTTCTATTAATTAGCTACCTTTTTTTAATTTCAATATGAAATCTTCATAGTAATAAAGAAAAAAAAAATACAGGTTTCTAATAATCACTAAGCATTATGTTGTAACTAACGTAAAATGATCTTACCTGGATTAATAAGGTGATCATGAAGTGTTCTGAGATGTCTAAGGAGATTACTTTTTACATTGAAACCCTTATCACAAACACAACAAACATATGGTCTTTCACCAGTATGCGTACGACTGTGAATTAGCATGGAGGCTATTGAAGGAAATGTTTTTGAACAGGATGGACAGGTTGCTCGAGGAGACTTTCTTCCTGATCTTAAATCATTGCTAAGTGCTAACTGTTGTTCTGTGTGTGATCCTTGGATGTGACGAACCCATTCTGCAGGAGAAGTAAAAACTTCTTGGCACAATTCACACCTAAGCGTAGGATATTCATCATCTTCCCCGTCATCACTTTCAGTCTGAAAATTTAAGGCATTAATTCTAATCACTTTAAAGCTGATACCACTTACTCATGTCAGTGCAACAAAACAAGAAAAGAAAACTACAGTACTTAAGATTTAGTCATTAAAAAAAAAAAAAAATACTCATTTATTTTCTAGAAAATAAAATAGAGTTTTAAAGAACATTCATTCCAGTATGGAGAAAAATCAAACAAGGAAACCAAGAATAAATTATTATTAATTTAAAAATTTTACAAATGTCTTTTGGTATAAATTATAAATTTGAACTCCACAGGAAAAATTCCCTCTACAGGATTAATATGGAAACTTGAACAGAAGGCACTACTAGGGTAATGTGCTTAATGTAGCAGATCTCTATTCCATTACAGTCTTCTTGTCGGGTTCTGTGGTTGGAATTCAGTTAGGAATGTTAGTACCAGTAGGTTTGGGTGTCCAACAAGTGAGTTATGAAAATGTTTGTATTGTTAATTCATTAAATGATTCACAAATGGTAGGTCTAGATCTTTGTCCAATGATTTATTAGTGATGTAAAAGGAAGCTCTACATCTGAGTGGCTTGTATATGCTAGATGTAATTAACATGTATATGACTATTGTATACATAGTTTTTCCAGTAAGTGATAATTTGTTTTATGATATAGTAGTTGTCTAACTAATTAAACTATGTGATATAATCTTTTTTCCACAGTAATCCCATGTGATTTCCAAGTCGGTCCTAAGCATACATGATAAAGAATAAATAACTTTATTACTAGTAAAGGTTTATAAGGGGAAAAATAAACATTTATTTACTGTTCTATATATTTCTCCTTCATTTGCACCAATTTAAATACCTTCAAGAATTCGTCAACTCTCTCACAAAGCCGCTAAATTCAGAATAATCGAATAAAGGAAGCCAAGAAAATTCATGATAATAACTACAGGTAGTCGCCAGTTTAAGTTGTTTCAAAGTTAATCGTTAACGAATTCCTAACAGGAACTGTTTAATAAATTCAAAGTTATGACACACATTGGTGTAGAATATAGGATAACATGACAAAAAAAAAAAAAATATAATTTATAGCAGATTCTGTTATCATTTGAGTAGTTGTGATAATAACAATATTTCTACATTGTCTGAAAGTATTTAAGTTTATATCTATGTTAATTTAAAACATTTTAAATTTATAAAAAGTAAATAAAAGTATTTCCCCAAGGTACTTTCAGATGATTTAACACAATAGATCCTACATACATCACCTGATCATAACCAAAAGAATATCTCACAGTATATTAATAAATAAATCAACTAGTCCATAAACAGAAAACAAAAGGAAATTTTTTAAAAATATTTTAGATATTAGATTTTTAAATTGAAAACTCTGTTTCTAGAACCAGTTAAATTAAGAGCTGACAGATGATTTATGTTCAGAAAGTTTTACCATCTACAGATTAGTGTATGACTTTTCCATTCCAAATCCTGTACATTTCCATTCCATTTTAAATTCTGTGCTTGCCTTTGACAGTTTGCTAATAGCTTTTAACTGTGTTGGAAAACTACTATTAAAACATTGTTTTGACTTTCTGTTTTAATATAATAATATATACATCAAACTAACCTGATTTCTTCTTCTTTTTCTTCTGGGTACGTCTGTAACAGGATGAGTCTCAATATGCCGAACCCATAATGCAGGGGTAGTGAATGTTTTGTGGCACATATCACAAGTTAATGGTGCGTACAGGTTGTTTTCATCACATTCATTGTCAGAAAATTGTTCCTGTAATTTAAATAAAGTTTAGGTCATAAAATTTCTTTTTCAAGCAATTACTTCGAAATTATAAATAATAATATAAACTACTATATCAATATCTTAAACACAATAATCCTAAGTCTGTTTTTCAAAGTAATGAAAAACTCTAGAACAAAGTTTGTAAAACATATTTTGATTTCACTTATCTTTTTTTAGTGTGGATGTTATAAGGTTTTCAGGTGTCTTTAACTAAAAACTGGACTTGAGACGTTATGGATTAAAAGCAGAAGTTCACAAGGAATAAAATGATAGCAAAAAGGACTCGTAACTATTGTGTATTTCAGTATCGATATAACTTTGTATATGGAGACATGAATACAGAGGCATCTTTAGATTTAAGTGAGCTTTGAATTTAATTATTGTAAGATTTTAACTAAAGAATAAGTTAATTGAAAATTTATACAGCATAAATGAATTAATTTAACAACCAAAGTGGTTGAAATCCTTAATAAAAGCAGTTAGGGGCGTACTTTTGAGCCCATATTCATGATTAGGGATTTTAGATCAATCAATAGATCTTGAATTTTGTATTTGACACAGAGACTCAGACTTCTGACTAAACTAACTTCATAAAAGGTATTTTGTTAATTAATAGAACAACACAATAATATTTGACAGCATAAGCTTAGGGAGATTAAGAATGTTGTCAAAAATAAAATAAACCAAAAAGTTACCAAATGAAATAAAACGATTACAAATATTAATGAGATTAAATGTAGAAGAACAGAAAGTTTAATATTTTATATGATAAAGAGTGGTTGAAAATTACGATAAACATACACAACTGACCGTTTTAATCCTGATATCTTGATCCATCGTATTATCATCCTGAGTGACATTAGTATCTTCATTATCATTCCAATCTAAAGGTTCTTCTTTCACCAACAGTTCAATTTTCATGTTTTCTTCAATCCTAATATCATCAGTTATCTTTTCCATTGATGGGCATGGGCTGACCAAATCACGTTTTTCTTTGCTCGAAGAACTTGATTTTGGGTCTGATGATGATTTGCTATCTTCAGTAGATTTATTAAAGGTTTCATCATGTTTTGAATTATTAGAAGTCGACTTGCCATTAGATGACACTGGGTGCTTATGAATACTTCCTTCAGTGATGGAACTAGATGCAGAGCTACATCTTTCAATCCTTTCACTAGTCTTTCCTGCTTGTAAAAGAATTTTATTAGTTGGCAACGAGTTGGAACTATGACTGTTATCAAAAGAAGATTTTTGAAGTAATGGGGCAGCAGATGATGAATCCTGACTATTTGATTTTTCTCTGTTATGGCATAAACCTTTGATACGAAGAATTTCACCAGCTCTCAGCACTCCATTCAACTGTTCATTGCTAACAGTTGCTTCACCGCTGTACATGTATTGAAGTAATATAGCCAAGGTACGATAAGATATATCAGGTGGAAGTACAATAACAAGATTAGAGTTTGGACCAGAATTAGCTGAGCCGACTTGAAGAACACGATTTAAGTATGAACTGCATGCTGACAATACAAAGCGATGAGCAGCTAAATATCTTCCATCACAAGTTACGAGGGTTACATCAGTGAAATTATCAGAACGGTAAAGAGTGGCTACAGAGCTATGAAGATGAGTACTATGGCTATGCCATTTTAGCTGATAGTTCTCAGCTAATACAGCAGCCATTTCCAACACTGAAAACAGAAAAATATGCCAAAGTTACAAATTTTAGCTTCAAACATACATGTAAACAAAGGCTAAAAAACAATAACTGTAAGTACTAGCAATAATAACATAAATATAGGGCTGCTTAGTTCTATTCTACATCGTTATAGCTATCAACAAAACAATGAAGACAATAAATACCTTTATCCAGGCTAAATTACACTGAACATAAACCTTCAAATGTATACTAGGTCTCAGTCAAACCATAAATCGATAAACGATGCGCATTATTATCGATTACCGGGCGCAGTAGTTTACAAGGAAGTCGGCATATTTCGTCTATACCCTGTTATCGATTTCATTGGTTTTAAACACAGCCGAAAATATCTGTACTGGGCAATGTATTCATGACATTTCAACCTCATATAAGCTTTCAAAAATCAACTGAAACTATTATAAAGTGAACAGAAGGGATAAGAGATTGGTGAAAAAATAAATGCATGAGAACTGACATCTAATAAGTTTTAAACACTTTGTTTCTTTAACTACTCATATGAAGTCATTTTAAAGCATGAATAGGATTAAAAAACTATATATAAAAGACAATAGATAATTATAATGAACTCTTTGTTTTTATTATATATTTTTTCTTTACCCTTTTGAATTGATTAGTTTATAAGCTGTATGCAAAATCGAAAGAAATAACAGCCTGTTCGTTGTAAAGAATTTTCCGATATTTTATCCTCGTATAGCAGAAGTTTAATCTTACTGATATCATTCGATGAACATAATTTTAGAATATTTTCTTTATCCTTGACGAACTTCATAAGTACCTATCACCTGCCAGGTAAAATTATTTTTATTGCTTAATACAGTGTTTTGGTACATGAAGTGTGTTTTATTCTATAAAACGTCCAGAATGCTTTTCTTGTTATTAAAGAAAATCTGGAGGGATTATTGCTTCCGGCATCGTAAGTTGGGTATTTGTAATGTGAAAAAAAACCTTTTCTCCTCATTTGTTTAGTTCTTAATTAATATAGTGATTTTTTTGAACAATTTTTTATTTTATTATTTGATTCCTCAAATCAACTTTAGAAATATAATGGAATAATGTAGTTGGACGTAGAGAAAGTTATCTTTCTTGTTTAATTTCATTAATTTATAAATCATTGATAAATAACAGCGATTTCTATTTAAGGAAATTAAACAAGAAAGATAATTTTCACTACACCTAATTAAATAATTTATAAAATCTTGCTGTCATTAACCCTAAATTATTAAATGAAATGAAATTACAATACATTTTGTAAATAAGATTCTGAATGTATTAGAATTTCATCCCGCTCTAAACAAATCCGGTGCGTTGGGCGTTTCACCCAACTTTCACTCACCATGGAGGGTGGTGGGCCCGTGCTTAAGTTATCGCTATTTTGTGGTATTCGAGAAAAAAAGACGGGAAAAGGCAAAAATTATGAACAACATTTTTCTGTTGCTATAAAAATTTGTATTTCAGGGTTTCTCAAGGTGGGAATAACAGATATAAATTTAGTTCCTGCCAAGAATATAACAGTTTAACGAAGCCGTGATGCGATCGGGTTCCATTGTTTATTATTGCTAAAAATGAGATTTTTTTTTTCAAATAAAAAATTAAAGGTACTTTAGAGGAAGAAATTTTAAAATTGTTCATTTAAGCCCTGTCAGATCAATTAAATGAGGATAAGGTCTAGATGATATTATATACCATTTAATTGTACATTGATATGACGAGTTCAATCAAAATCTCTAAAGCCGTTTTCGAGAAAATCGAAAAAATGGTTCTCTAGTACTAGCACTTTCGATTTTATCGAAAAAGTAACTGTTATATCCCAGGTATATTCCCGCCTTAAATATATAAATTCAGTTTCGTACAATTTTTCCTTTTTTGAGTAAGGTCTACCGCACACAGGCCATTCTGCTAGACAAGATTTTGTTAGTTGAAAATTATTTTTTACTTGGTTTCCCTCATTTATTTTCTCGATATTACTGGGACAAACCACCAATTTTTATTTGTTGGTAAAACATATTTCGCGTCCCAAAATCAAATAAGATTTTTAGAAATCCAAGATGATATTAAGGGGAGTGGGGTGGCACAGTGGTATGGCGATATGCTTTTAACTTCAATGACCCAGGTTTGAATTTGGCTGCAGCATATGATTATTTGTTCTGTTACTGTAGCTGTGAATCACCCCTCCTGGTTATAAAACCCTCCTGGGGTGGCCCAGCCTTATAGACCAGGTACAAGAATACTTCAGGCATTGGGGAAAAATTTGGCGGTTCATCGTGAATTTGAAAAATTATCTCGTTTCGTTTAATAGTATAACCAATAAGTACTTGTTTTCAAAGTACCCATATATGGGTACTTTATTACACTTATTACACACTAGTACCATATTACACTTATCTTGGACTACTGTTTTCCTGCTTGCTGCATGTAGCTCATACACATCTTTGTTGATTCTGTCTATCCATCTGGTTTTTGGCCTCTCACGTGGTTTCTCGTCAATACATACATACATTTACTTTAATATATATACATAGATTATTAGGAAGGTGGCGAGTCATAAAAGTACTCAAAATAGCAAAAACAAAAGTATTTAATTGTAATCAACGTTTTGCCTCACTTCATCAGGGCTAAATGATAATAAGATAAAAATATTATAATGTATGATAAAACTATAAGAATTTACATAAAAGAGGAACGAAAAAAACATAAATATAAATTAATAGAATAATAATCAGTAACGAGTATAGTAATGAATGCTAGAATTGAAAACGTTCGACTAGAACATTTTATCATTCATAACTATACTTCTAATTAATTATTATTATATTCATATTCTTTTGGTTTATTTTTTTGTTTAGCCAACTTTTAATATACTTTGTTGTAGAATTATGAAAACTTTACAGTGTTCGCACCTCGTACTCATGTAAAGCGATGCAAAGTGGGGCGTAAACATGGTTTACATATGAAAGTTTTTTTTGCTGTTTTGTGTACCTTTATGGAATGCCATCTTACGGTGTATACAATTAATACGAAAGAATAGCCAAAAAATAATCGTCAGTAATGTTACAGTTTTTGTATGCATCTGTTTGTGACAAATGTTTTCCAGGTATTATTTTCCCTCCCCTATTCCTGTATGCCAAACCTTTTGTTCTGTTATGCTTTTGTAAATTTCGTGTCCATTTATCAGGATTACGACTTCTTTTCCTCCCCATCAATGTGTTTTTGGGAAATTTGTACTGTTGCAATTAGATGAATCGCAGGAAAACGATAAACGTCTTCTTGGACCAGACTTTCTGTTGATAAATCGTATTGAAGAACCATCACTGTTTTCCTCATCCACATTGTTATTAGTTTCACTCTTCTTTATTATAACGGGTATATTAATATTTATTTCTTTAAAAACAATCTGGGAATAATGTTGAAAAGACCAAGAAAATATTTAGTCCATGTAATATTGGTGAAGTATACAGTAACATTCATGGTGCGAGATCACTGTTATACTAACTTCCGTTTGCATTGCGCTTCTTTTTTATCTGTTTGCCGATGTGATTTTGTTACCAATATCGTTGAGAGGAGGAAAGCACCTTCGGCTGTTTTTAAAAAAAGAGCGTTGATGTACGGACGGTACAAATAATTCAATAATTAATAATTGCGTTGTTGAAACAATTTACATTAGAGTATGGAGTTAATCACAATGACTTCTGAAATAAATAGTGAAAATATATTTTTAATACAATAGTTTATTTCAACTTTATTTTAAACTTGGTTTTAAAAATTTGCCCATGTAACGAAGAAAGCCAGAATAAGGTTGAAAATGACAGCAAGATGTTAATCAAGACGTTACTATAGACTGATTGTAAGTATATACATTCATTATATTGTTG
The DNA here is from genome assembly GCF_000696795.3 of Halyomorpha halys. Lineage (NCBI taxonomy): Eukaryota > Metazoa > Arthropoda > Insecta > Hemiptera > Pentatomidae > Halyomorpha > Halyomorpha halys. Next base: position 789,719 of record NW_027114575.1, read on the forward strand.
TAAGAAGAATGCGAAATAAATATATGCATGCAAAATTGATATGCCATAGAGAATATATTGCGATTGATTAATAAAAGTTATTTTTCCTCTAAGAACGATAAATAAATCGATTAATTTAAATAAATGATAAAGTTTCATTAGTGCCTCTATGCAACAAAAATTTAGCTGAGTGCATGTAAGATAGGCTACTAGGCGTATCAGGCCCCGTTCTGGTTTTGTGAATCAATAAAATCAATAGATTGATCAGAAGTGTACATGGAATTTATCTGATAGGCTTGTATTAAGAACGAAAACTACTAACCAGTCATATGATATTTTTTTTTTGTTTTCATACACATTGTAAAATATGTTTAAGTAATGTTTTTGAGTAAATTTCTGATGTTTTTAATACCTTTGGTGAACAGCCAATATTTTGAAGATGATGCATTTTCAAACGGGACAGGTCTTAGGACTGGAGAGTACATTGATATTAAAAAATATCCTTACATCGTAAGTTGCTTTCTATATATGACAGTGAGTGTTATGCAATCTAGAGTGAAAGTTCATGACGTTTAGCAAATCATGAACATTTTACCAATATCGGATCGTATGGATTTTTATTTTTTTGGATCGTATGTTTTTACCACTAGTAGGATCGTACGGATTTTTTTAACTTATTATAATTTTTCTCTTTTTTGTTCCAACGTTGGTTGGAGGTTAGTTGGTGAAAATCGATCCAAGAAAGTCTTAATATTATTTCTACGTTAGTGTTCAAAATATCATTATTAAAACATCAGTGTTAGTTCCATTTTATGATTACAGGGGAAAAAAAGAGGTATCTCACATTTTCCGAAAGTTTCAGGGGAATAATGATTATCTTGTAATCACAAACTCTTTGTACTTTACGCCAATAAATTAACAAAGATTTCATTCAGCCGTTTAAGTTCATTTTTCTCCCATTTGATTTTACCATTATGTCCTCCATCCAATTATCTATCATAAACTGTTGTTATATATTTTAAAAAATTGAGTTATCTCGTTTCTCTTTATGTGGTGTGTCATTTATAACAAGATGACTTTGGAGCGTATGTCTTCCTTATCTTCACGTTTGGTCGTCAGAGTAGATAAACATTTCAAAGGGCTTGATAGTTTGCTGAAATAATATTATAAGAACCTGAAATTTTCTGATGAAACATTGGGAAATTTTTATAGCGATGTTTCCACATTGAGTGTTCATTTTTATTTGATGTCATTATTATAGCCGCTTCTTATATTTATTCGCCAGTACATGAAACATTTTTAGTCCCATGATTTTCAACGACCCGGATATTATTATAACGATGCCTTAATGCGGTATCAAGGTTTGAACTGGCCTCAGTCATCCAAGGCAGTGTCTTTATCTACACCTCATGCCATAAAAAACTATCATGCTGGAAATCAAAGTTCAGGAACTATTGTAGAGTAATAAGTATGCTGTGCATTGTAGCAACCCTAATATATTTCAGTAGCATTTCTGTTTAAATGAAGCACTTCTCTATCTCTTTCTACTATGAGTATGAATACGGCAATAATGGAAATTTTTAATTTTTTCGTAATTCTGTACCACACCCATACACGATCATGTCATCTTCACCTTCAGATTAAACTTGGCACAATTGTTTCAGTTATTATCCTAATAGCACCTCCGCAAATTTTTTTATTACCTTATAGGTTTTGTTAAATTGATTATATTTTTTTTTTTTTTTAGTTTATTGCTATTAGAAGTTTCTGAAAGGCCGTACAGCATGTATTTAGAACATTGAAAATATTTTATTAAAAACTATTCAAGATATCACCAAGAAATTTTGCCAGATTATCTGCCAAAAATATATAATATTTTAGAAAAAGAAACGTCTGCTAAAAAATATAAATCTACCATTCCAGAGATGATAGAAGGAGCATATATGTTTTTAAATAATCTAAAATATATGAGTAATGTGATTACAAACACGGTCACACCCACTTAGTCATATTTTTAAGGATATTAAAAAAAGTATAAAATGAAATAACAACAGCCCAATCAAAGATAGTGATGTTTTCGGGGTCACGTGGTCCGAATATTCTGCTGTAATTGGCTCCACTGGATCTGATTGTATTTGAAACCAAGCGCTTGCGGAGCAGGTCTTAACGGATGTTTAACGAAAAAGCTTTTTATTGGATAGAAGATGAAATCATCTGACGGAAACAGTGCCTTATTCATTTTGTGAAAAAATTGACCCACCGTTTTTGTGATTAAGCCCCTCATATATAAGTTAGTAGATAAGTAAATTTTTATATTTTAAGGACTTAGGTATCTCGAATGCTATGAATTGACAATAATGGGTTGAGAAAGAGGTTAAATTTAATTATACAAATATTCTGGGCATTGATTATTGATAGTTGTTGGCTCATAAATATGCTGGTGTGATACGGGCGTTGATGACCAGGCTGTTAAACGCCCTTTCAAAACTAACAAACAAACAATATGCTGGTGTAGGGAATTTCACGATAAGCATCTGGCGGATCTGGATCGTACGGTAGGTAAGCAGCCAAGTTCAAACAATACCTGCATTGGCTTGAACTCAGTACTCTTATCTCCGAGCCATAAACAGCGGAAAGGTAAAAGTGTTAAGGAGATCAAAAGAACGAATACCACCTCAATGTTTAGGGGGGGTTATGGTTTCCGCCCCAAAATACGACCATCCAATGAAATGGCTGAGAAGAAAGTAGAGGGGAGGAAATAATTCCATAAAAGAGAATACGAAATGGTATTGGTATGGTGAGACAGCTCAAGAGGAAAAAGCTAAGAACAGAAAAAGATCTTCTAGTGATGTCGTTGATTCGCGGCCGAGAGTATTGATACTAGTAGAAGAAACATCGCTAGAAGAATTGAACCTAGTATGCATTCAAACCAGATAAGTCCTAATAGTCGTGCATTATATGCAATTTTTGAATGGTAAACATATTACATAAAAGCTCAGTATTGGCAATTAGAATTCCAAGTATGAATTAATAGTAATTTATAATTAATATCTTTTGTCCATAAGCTTTCTTTCATAAATACACCTCATTTGTAAATAAATGTGATAAATCTAATGTATGTCTACTTGATTTTATGGTTTAAATACCGTGCATACTGATTAGCATAAGTTACTAAATTAGTAAGCACGACCCCTTTGGAGAAAATATCCAACGATTAAGTATACACAATTATATTTAGTACACCATAGGGGGTCTGTAGTGTCTAGTTTTTTATTTAAATAGATAGATAATAAATTTATAGGAACAGTGGGACGGTTCCCATAAGAAACCTCAAGAAATATATAATACAGATATACAAATACATAATTTCTATGTATCTGTGAGGGTTTCTCAAAACCCTCATCGGCGGTTCGCCTGAGAAATGTAGAATAACGTAAGGAACGATAAATTGTTCAAAATACTCATAAATTATTGTGTTTTGTTTGTCTTTTTTAAATAATTTAGTGCTTATTGAAAGATTTTTTCCACTCCATCTAATCTATTCTATAGACATCCTGACACGAAGGAATTCTCCTAGTCAAAAAAAAAAATTAAATAGCTATATAGGTGTCTTACAAAACGATAATTTGGACCAGAAGGATCAAGAATTTGCGTTGACTTTATTATTCTTTTTAGTTTACTTTAAGTACTATAAAGATCGTATACTGATTTATTAATTTCCATATATGTTTATTTATGGTATACAGAAATCAATCAGGTTAAAAGCCATTTTTTTTTTCTTTATCGACTATTTTATACATTTTAGATTATTAAAAAAAAAAATCGACCAATCTATCATCACTAAGTCAGCAGATATTGTAGTTTTTATAAAAAAAAATTAAGCATTTTTTATACTTTGAAAAAATTATATTTAAATATTTTTTTGGAGGCTTACAGATATTTTTCTCTGTTTTTAGTTATAGCGCGCAACCTTCCTGCAAAATTTCATGATGATATCTTGAAACACATCACCATAAATATGACTTAGTTTCAATAAAAACATTATAAAAATTGTAAGTCCACGTTAAAGGCGTGCTTTCCAATAGCAATAGGGTACCAATAAATTAAAAACTAAAAAACAATTTGATAAAATCTATAAATGTTAGAAAAAGATAAAATTATCAAGATAGTAGAAGTGATTCTATTACTATCCTGATAGGTATTACTATCAGGATAGTATATAATCTACAGTTCCCAGTTTCAAATACGTCTGAAACAGTGGCTGTCATGAAAATACTTATTTGATACATGTATTTATTTTTCTATTTATTTATTTTTACATTAGTTGGGAGAGAAGGAAAAAAAGGTTATCTTCACTTAGCCTGTATTGCTAAAGATTCACTTCTATAATCATAAAGACTTTTAATATTTGATTTGATTTTAGATTTAATCTTCTCATTGTTTTAATAATTCAAATTGATTTTAATAGCATTTATTTCAGGTTTCAATCCGCTTTGCGAGATCCAGAAAAGTCATTTGCACTGGGATATTAATAACATTTTCATGGGTTTTGTCAGTTCCTTATTGTTTTATGTTGACTCCTGATCATTACAAAAGAAAACAGGATGCTTATGGGTAAGCCAAATGCGTCCTATATGAAGTCTATTTAAATTCAATGTAATTTTCTAATTATATAAATAGTATTACAATATGGTTTTCTTCGTTTAATGGAAAACTTTGTGCCATTGTAAACTGATTTTATTTTTTCTTTTATTTATTGCTATTTACAATTGTACATTCATTATACATCCAGTAAATTGTACATTTATACATCCAGTAAATTTGATTTTAGTTTATAATGGAGTGATTCAGGTGTGTAGAGAAACTACCCATTGATAGTGTAAACTTATTTATATAAGGAGGTTTTTATTTTAATAATCACTTTCGGAAACAATGTTTCTTTTTTTCATCTTTTTTATTATTACTCATTTTATTCCATTAAAACAAAATAAAATGATGACCAAAATAAATATTATATGATAGGTACTATAATTGAAGACTTAATTATCAGAAGATTTTCTTATATATCAGAACATATAAATTAAATTCCTAGAAATTAAGAAACAAATAAACAATTAAAGTTGATAAAACAATCTAGGATGATGGTCTATGAATTGATACATTTTTAAAAATTATCTTAATTATTGAAATAATGTGAAACTTACGCGTTTATAAATTTGTATATCTACTATTATATAAGGACAAAAGCTAATGCTATCTTTCCACTCAAAAGAGTTACGCATTGCACATGCCAGATTTCAATAAAACTTTCTTTGGTGATGCTAGGTTGAAAATATTAGACACGTGTACATGGGTTCTTGCCCATGCGCCTTAGGAAGCAAGAATATTTTACATTATATAATTTTTTATTGTACCCTTCATTAAAATAAATTAATACATCATACATATATAATACGTGAAATGTATTATATATGCTCAAATGAATGAGATTTATTATACTGAGCCTTCTCCCTTTGATTGCTTTACAAGGTGTTGATATCAGTCCAGTTAAGGTGGTATAGTCTAGGTACAGCCAAAGGCTACGCCATGGAAATTAATGGACGTTAATTCTTATGTTAATTCTTTTGTAAATGTCGCCTTTTTTACACTTATAAATTCTTCATTATCCTATACCGCCTTTGCTCTGCGTGTATTTAATAGTTATTACGAGTATAGTCCATTCGATTTGTTTCTTTGAGAAAAATACGAACACAAGGTTATTAATCGTATTAAATGTAAAAATAAATTTTAAAAAATCATAAATTCCATGTAGTACGCAAAAAAAAAAAAAATTAATTCAGAAAAACCATGTCTGATTCATTTTTATCGTCCTCATAAACCCTCAAATACAAATTTTCATGCAAAAAAAATTTTTTTACTTGGTCCATTTGGCAACTTCATTCGAATTTGTTTCAGTGTACTCACAGGTTTATGAAAAATATATTTTGTTTAAGCCGGCCAGGTAAAATATTTTAATGTTTTATACTAAATTGGTTAAGGTTTTTGAAGAAACACTCCTTCCCCCCCGGACCCTCCCTGGTAAACCCCCGGAGAGGGTTTAAAAGTCCTACATTACTTTTGAAATATTAGCTTAAAATGGGAAGGAGAGACTTTGAGATAGAGCAATATTTAAAAAGCGGCTGAAATTGAAAAACGGCGAGAGTGGGGGGTTTGATGCCTTTTTTTTTATGATCTCCTCTTGTGAGATTGTGACATGTCGTACATCGACCAACTACTCATATTAGAAGAAATATGAATATTTGTTTGCCAACCATTTGGGAAGCGATTTTCGGTTTTGAGATTTGGTATACATTTAAGCTCATTTATTAAAACTAAAACTATCTAAGACCGAAAACTAATCGAATTATAGATTATTATCTAACCATGACATGATAAGAACACAATATTCATTATAATTTAGGATAAAATATTTCTTTATGGGAAAATAAAGTTGATATCCGTTTTTCGCACCTCGAAAAAAACCCTAAATACGAAATTTGAATAAAAAATAATTTTTTTTTCACCTCACAGGGGCCTTTTAAAATCACAAAAATGCAATAACTTCAACATGATTCCATTAACCAACAGAAAACTTACGATCTTAAACCAAGATCGTATAAATTGTACGAAATGGAACAAAGCGGACCAATTCTTAGACAAATCAGAACCGAAAATATAATATGAAATGTTTGAAAACTTTTTATTTGTTTAAAACTACTCTTTCTCTATATTAGAGGAATTAAATCTCAAAGATATTGATATGGTTTACAAGAGAGAATATTCAGCTTTCTATCTTGGATTTGAATAAATATGTAAGGAGTTACTGTAAAGAAATGTGACTTGATTATTCCAAAAAAAAATATTTTTGACCTACTTTACAGGAAGCTTGTTTTGGTTATTGTAATTTTGTATACGTTGAAGCTCATTTATTAAAATTTATCTTTTGATACCTAATGCTATAGATTTACAATAAAGCTGGGTTCGGAAAAATATCTGTTTAGTGCGGTTTAAAAAAAATCCACCTAAACAAAAATGCATAGTTTTTCAAATAACATAACAACTGTACATCTCTGGAAACATTATAGCTGCCCACTCGAAACGTGATTAAATATTCCGCAAGACAAAAAAATATCATCAGAGAGGTTTTGCAAAAATAAAGCATATTAGATTTTAGATAATCTTCATTCAGACATTTTGTGGTAATTTGTTTCTTCAGTGGTTGGTTCTTTTCTTTTTCAAATCAATTTCGGATGTTACACTGTTAATCAGATGCACTTGGTCATTTATCCATTATGCGTCTGAAACAGTTAGGAACAGTCCAAATTTAAAGGGGCTAAAACCGCGAGAGATAGCTGCTAAATACAAATGAAACTTAGTCGAGTATTGCGGGAAATGTAGTCGTCCAACGCCGTACTTATTCCGTTTTATTGCCAGTCGTCGCAGACCATGGTCTAAAATACACTTGCATTTGTTAAGATCTCTAACTATTTATTACGATTATAACTCAACTAAAATACTGAATTCTAACTTAAGGCCTTCAATACTAATTTATTTTGTTTTTAGTATCATACCTCCACACATTAAATCCTTGGCCAAGCAAAGGAGCAAATCGATTTCAAGAAGATCAGCGCAAGTTATCTAAAATATTTTCTGATTCATTAAAGATAAAATAGTAAATAGGGACGTATGCGAGGTTGTTAAAATAGTGCTACTTTAACATTATTAAAAATAAAAATAGAATAAAATTTGTATAAAATACTATATTAGATGTCACTATTCAAAGTATTTTATATTCTGGTTATTTTTTTTTTTTTTTCAATTTGCTTGTAACCGACACCAGACTTTATATGTAAATATCAGTCTAATATTCTAGCTTTGTTTTGCTAAGTGTGTTAAATTATTATTTTGTATCATAATTTTAAATCTTTTTAGAATTTTGAAACCACAGTTCATAATAGGATGAAATAGATACAATTGTTAAAATATAATTTTGAATAGATTTCTTGGTTGCTAATAGATAATTTTCTCACTAATTCTTGGTTGCTAATAGATAATTTTCTCGCTATTTATTGGTTGCTAATAGATAATTTTCTCGCTATTTATTGGTTGCTAATAGATAGTTTTCTCATCATTTATTGGGTGCTAATAGATAGTTTTCTCGCTATTTATTGGTTGCTAATAGATAGTTTTCTCGCTATTTATTGGTTGCTAATAGATAGTTTTCTCGCTATTTATTGGTTGCTAATAGATAGTTTTCTCATCATTTATTGGTTGCTAATAGATAGTTTTCTCGCTATTTATTGGTTGCTAATAGATAATTTTCTCATCATTTATTGGTTGCTAATAGATAGTTTTCTCACTATTTATTGGTTGCTAATATTAAATTCGTTGGACCATTGTTTCCGTTCCGGATTCGGCCAAATTCACATTTCCTTCAGAATTTTATTTCGATTTACAACAACCTAGTATGTTAAAAAAGGGGAAAACATATAATAAAGTAATTTATTTTCCTTTACATTTTTTGTAGTGCGTTCGCTCTAACTACATAATTCATATTTTTTTTGTATTTCTTTATGCTCCATCACCTATAGTTAATTTAAAATCTGAATATTTTAAATTTATGGATATCAATCTATTAACTAACTGTTTTTATGATCATTTTTATAGGGGGCTTCATTAATAACACTCAGTTCCGGATCCAACAACCGGAATTACATTTAAAGAACCAAAATACGAGGTAAGTTGTCTATAAAATCATAAATATTTACTTAATATGTGTAGAAAAAACATTGATAAAGTTGATCTGTTAACAGTATTTATAAAGTAATTTAAAAAAAAGTTTAAGAAGTATATAGCTCATATAGCTATTTCTTTTTGCATAGCTTTAATTTCATTTTTTGAAAATTATCCTTTTTCTATTGGGTACGTAATTACATATATTTAAATAATAATATAATTTTAATAAATTAAACAAAGGGTTGTTAATATATTGTGTAACCAAGAAATTCGTTTTTCGCATAACCCTTCTTGTAGATTTGATTCACAAACGACAAAACATTAAATTTGAAATAAAGTTGTGAACTACTTACCCGTTCCAATAATCCACTGGAGTTAGCACATGTTCTTAACTACCTTAATTGGATCCTGCAACTAACCTTATAATGCTCCAAGGCAATATTTCACTGGTATACACATATCATGTCCCTGTAATATGTATGTATTAAACGAAGTAATACAGGAGAATACGAGAAAAAAAAATGTAACCTACGTAATAGAAGTTTCCAGAAAATGCAATTTTCACTGCAGAAAATAATAGAATATACATATAAAAAAGACAAAACAGTAAGGAAGTCATACTGACATATTAGTATAGAGGGGAAACAAGTAAGTTATTTTACCCCGATTTTTTTAATAACTTTAATAAAAGCTACGGATAATTACTAGTCGAAATCGATGAGTCTGCCAACTAGAGTTTGGGCGAAGAAAAGATAGCCACCGTTTCAAAACATAAAAAAAAAATTCATTCTATGCTCCATATCTTTGAAACTACCTATAACACTATAAAACCTAATATTTAAATGATTTATTAGTTTTTCTAGAGTAAACTAGAGTAACTCTAGAGGTCTACTAGAGCAAATTTACTAAAATATGAGCCATAACAGAACTGTTAACGTTCGATAGTTCCCAAGCTACAGTTTTTTTTTGTTTTTTAAATAAACAATGTACTGAAAAATCAATAGTTAGTGAATTTATTGTGGGGAGTCTATCTCAGGACCCATTAGACGTACAGATGTTTGCGAGCACTCAAATTAAAGCTCGTTCAGTGAAATAAAAAGTAGTTTATGACGTTTATCTTCGAAGGAGTAGTAGTTTTCATGATTGCTAAAATAAATGTATTTCGGACAAAGTTTCATATACAAAATGCATATTAATATGCAAATATCATTAAAACTACTATCCCTACGAAGGTGAACATTATAAATAACATTAAATTTCATTATATCTTTATTTATTTTAGCAAATTTACTCTGATTTAAATGATGTTCTATTAGGTTTTTCAGTGTTGTAGGTAGTTTTAAAAATATGAAGCTTCGGATGAAAAATTAGGTTTTTTTGTTTGCTTTTTAAAACAGCCACAATTTTGTATTTTTCCTAACTATGCTTGGCAGACTTATAAATTTTGACTAGTAATTATACATAGTTTTCATTAAAGTAATCAAAGATTTGGATAAAATAACTGGGCTCTAGTACTATATGTACTTGGCAAACCTTTGGTTCATATTGTAAAAAAACATAAAATATAAAAAAAAAAAAAAAAATACATTAATAAGAAAACATGCTCTAAATTAGAAGACATGTGTAAAATTTGATGGGAACAGTATATTTAAAAAGCGCCTGAAATTGAAAAAAGGCGCAAAATCCTCCAATTCCGCTCTCAGTGGTAGCTTTACTTATCTGACTTTTCTAACAGACAATTATAGCCAATAGGTTGGTCGATATATGATGTCGTATAAAAAAAGGCAATCCATCTCCGCCGGGCCCACCACGCTAAAACCCCCGGGGAACGGCGGTTCTATATCACTTTTGAAATATTAGCCTAAAACGGGAAGGAGAGACTTTAAGATAGAGCAATATTTAGATTGAAAAACGGCGGGAGTGGATGGTTTTATGCTTTTTTTTTGTGTGTTATGATCTCCTCTTGTGAGATTGTGACATGTCGTACATCGACCAACCTACTCAATACTAAAACGGGAAGAGGCAACTTTAAGTTAGTTAAATCGAGCAATATTTAAAAAGCGCTGGAAATTGAAAAACAGCATGAAACCCACAATTATAGCGCGTAGGATGGTCGATGTAGGATGTCGTATAAAAAAAGGCAATCCATCTCCGCCGGGCCCGCCCCGCTAAGTCCCTTGGAGAGCGGCGGCCCTATATCCCTTTTGAAATATTAGCCTAAAACGGGAAGAGGAAACTTTAAGATAGTTAAATCGAGCAATATTTAAAAAGCGCCTGGAATTGAAAACTACGAGAAAGCCCAGGAAGAAGAGACTTAAGGTAGTCAAATAGAGCAATATTTAAAAAACACCTAAACTTGTAAAACGGGTTGAAACTTTTCTCTCACGTAGCACCTTTCACAAAAAATATTAAAACACAAAACAATTTATTTTATTTTATATTGTTTGTTAAATGCAGATTAGGAATATATAGCCCAATTAGAAAAAGAATTCCTCATTATGCACCAGTTTTGTTCAACATTGACCCGGAGACAACAGAAAATCCGTTGACAGAAGAGGAGCTGAAAAAATCTGTTATACATCTAGAACCTGAAACCTTCAGAATAATAGCGGGTGCATCTTCTGTAAGGTGAACATTATTATTTATTGTGAATAATTCATACATAAAATAAATTTATTAGTTATCAAAAAGCTTTAATATTAATGTTGATGAATCTTTATTTTAGTGATTTTATTTATTATGAAACGGGTCTTAGTCCAGTTAACAGGGGTTGGTAAAGAGTAATATCATATAGGTTTCATTCTAAACAGCTCTTTTTGTTTTGTTTTTTGTTTGGGGGGAGGAGGGGGTGAAGAGAGGGGAGTACTAGATAGGATTCTGAATTTTGCCTCCCCTATCAAATATGTTAATTTCAAGTGCAACGTATTGCACATTTTTTTATTTTTTGCTTACGTCTAATTAACTATGAGCTCTAGGACAAAAAAAAAACAAAACAATAAAAATAATCAATAATTCTAAAAATTTTATATAAAAGTGGTGTTTATTCATAAGCGAACGCTTTAAGAGCTTGGACGCGTTCAATTGATCCTATCAGGCCGAATTTCGCTTATTCGTTTTAATCAGGACCAGATACCGCAAATTTGAAGAAAAGCCGGTTAATCCGGAGTGTGTAAAAAAATAAAACTTCAATATTTAATTTAAATGTTTGGTAAATATTAGAATTAAAAACAAAATTTTAAATTTATTTGACCAATTTAAAATTTCTTTTTTACTAACTTTTATATGGAATATACAAATTCAGGTTTTGTGGTCTCCTGAGTTCAGCAATAAATTCCGAGCATAAATGGCACCCCAAGAAAAAAACTTTTTTTTTAAGCGGAAATAAGTTAAATCAACGAAGCTTAAAAAATATTTTTAATACTACTTATTCATAAATGAACTTTGTCCTATATGCTATTTTTCGTGATAATTTGAAATATATGGACTATCATTAAAATTTCAATTTTATTGATACAAAATAAAATCAATATTGCGATGGATAATTTCGTAATTCAGGAAAATTAAACAAAGATACTGCTATCAATATCCCTCTAATGTTTAAGTAGATTTTTTTTTATATCGGAAATTCTATTAGGATAAAAGTATCTGATAGGTTATGATTCCAGTCTGAGACACACAGAAATAAAAAAAAAAAAGTGATTTAGTAAATTTTAGTTAAAAATGAAGTAGATTTTAAGATCTTGTATTTATTCATGAGTTGATCAAGACAGAAAGAGGTCCTAAACGGAAAAAAATGTTTGGTGCCTCGGCAAAAAGATATTTCAAGAAAAATATGTCAAGCACAAATTTAAAATTGATTATTCTATAGAGGATTTTTTTAATCTATTCCATCATTTCAAAAATGATTATGTTAATTTATTTTTAGAGCTTGGAACCACATGGGTCCTCTTTTGCTCCCGGGGGCCATTTGGCAAGTTCTCTTACCGCAAAATCAGTTCTTGTTTATAACCAGTAATATTGTAAATATAATGAACTTTCAGTGATATATTGTAAAACAAATGAACTTACAATACGAAGATATTGTTAATATAATGAACCCAGTGATATATTGTAAATATAATGAACTAAGTGATATATTGTAAATATAATAAACTTATTGATATATCGTAAATAAAATGAACTTTCAGTGATTGTTTCAGCGCAGAAGGACAAGTTCGAATCGGTGAAAGGATTGTGATCCATCCAGATTTTAAGTTATCAAAGAAAATGCAGCGGAGTTCGAGCCATGAATTGGCTTTGATAAAGGTCATAATAGTTATTAATATGGTTGTTCTACTTGTGAAAAAAAAGGTTTTGATATACTGGGATTAGACTTCTCCACTTTTGACTGGGACTATTATTTATTTAATATTCATGCATTCACCATGTATTTTTTGGTTTCAGCCATGGTATTCGTAGTTTTTATATTATTAGAGTGCTACCAATGGGTAGTTTCTCTACACGCCTGTAACACTCCAATTTAACTTAGATCAGATTTACTAAATGTATTATAATGTACAGTTATAAATAGCAATAAATAAACATTAAAAAAAAAATTATATTATTGCATAATAAATTTTGGGAAGGTTCATAATGTTGGAAATGTGGTGAGTAGTTCTGGATACTGAGCTATACATTTAGTGAACCACTAGAAAGTGTATCTGAAGAATTATCTTCATTATAGGTTTTTTTATGACATGCGTTTGTCAACATTATGTATATTCAATGATAGATAATTAGTTGAAAAAAAAAATCACAAATTGCATTTACCACTCAGGAAAGCGAAAATTTCATACAATAAATTTTTACTTTTCTATTATTGTAAAAATTCATGTTTCATGGTTTCTCAAGGTGCAGATAACGAAATTCAATTTTATTCCTGCCAAGAATACATTAGTTTAACAAAATATAACTAGTGTACCATACGATTGAGATTACGACAGATCGGACAAACTAGGCTGTCTCCGATTTTCCTGTCTCAAAATTGCTGTTATATTTTTCCACTTTTCTCCTTAAATTAATTATCAAATTCTTCTGATTAAATCCATCTTTATTATTATTATTTATTTTAGTGTAACTATTATTCATTTATTAATATGCATCTATGGTATGTTTTGAACGGATAGTTACATACTACCTATTGCCCTTGAGTGTGACAGATTATATTATTTTTCAATAGAAATTTTTTTAGATGACAAACAATACAAAAATAAATGCCAACCGATTATTATAAAGCCCTTAATAAAAATTATGGAAGTTTATGGTATTTTTTTTACCATTTAATATTTTACTATTTCTGAATGCCACTTAATAATCTAAATTAGGTATTAATATGCTCTTAATTTCCTTCTCCAAAATACGTTTTCACCATTTTTTGAAGATGGATTTTCAATATTTACCATAGTTGATTAGATTGGGCACTTAAGCTAAATTTATATGAATTATTTGGCTCTGGAGTGTAGATAGATAGTTCAGAATGAATGTTCTGAAGGACTTAAACTGAGATAGAGATTTACAAATTTATTATTTAAAATTATTTAATGCTAAATTATAAATAATTCAATCTTTAACAGAAACTTTTTAAAAGTACTGGAACTAAAAACACCTTATTCAGCCTGGTTTATCGTCGTTTAAAAGTGATGGTTTTGACATGTTGTTTCTAGAATGATGGGTTGATTTTTATATATTTTTAAAATTATTTTAAAAATCATGTTGCTGATTTTTTTTTTTTTGGCTGTAAAAGTTATCAAAGCGTAAGTTGCGATATAAATTTCGAAATTAACATTTTAATAGCCGGGTAATAAGTTCTGTTAGTACTTGAACACTTAAAAATCAATTGCCCCTATCGCACCCTACCTGCACTAAATCTGGACAAACGACTAACCTGGAATCCTCACACAAGACTGAAAAGAAAGGAAACAGCACGCCGATTTCGACTATTACATTACTTACTGGACAAACGGTCTAAACTTCCAATCAATTACAAAAGACTTATCTACATGACTGTAATAAGGCCAATCTGAACATAAGGAGTTGACCTTTCGAGCTCCATTAAAGCTTCGAATTCCTCTCGTATCCAATTCTTACAATCCAAAATCCTTCGTAAAATCCTTAATGTTCCTTATTTCGTCACGAATAAAATCATCCATAAAGACCTTAATGTTCTATATGTAACCGATCCAGAACGAACCAGATATCAATCATTCCACTATAAACTTCCTCACTATCAAAACCCTCTAGTATTTAACCCAGTGTAGAAATATGATTAGATTGCTACAAATGAGTAGTTTCTCTACATGCCTAAATTTACTTAATGTGTTTTATGTAAATATAGTTGTGAATTGTAATAAATAGAAAAAAAAAATTCAATAAAAATTGTTTACCTCCTCCAAAATAACAGTTTTCATTTTTTTTTTAATATAGCAGTGAGATATGAATAATTCATAATGAGATATTCATTCATTTTTATTTTATTTTTTTAGACAAACATGCCTTTCGTAGAGCAGGAAACTGTTCAAAAAGCACCTGTTCTCCAAAACTTCTTATTCGAGAAAAATCCATCGAGAAGTTGTAAATTGGTTGGTTGGGGGAGGGGAAAAACCATGAAACCACTCGTATGTACGCCTTATATTTCCAAATTTATTATTTTTCCCCCTAACGATCTTATTTTTCATCCTATGCGTAATTCACAGCCACACTTGAAGACAACAATTTCCCAAATAAGTGTCCAACTTTTCAATTCTTCAAAATGTCGTAATATTGAAAAGAGGTACCGCAGAGGTATTCCGGATGAAGACGAGGAATCTTCGTTCTGCTCTTATGATGAGAAAAATAATGCAATTCCAGTTTGTCAAGTAAGTTATCAGTAATAACATAAAAATAACATTGACACTGCCTGCTTGTAGATGCCAGAATACAACTGCCAACTTCGTTGGATTTTTCGTGAAAAATAATTTTTTCTATTTAAAATAAACATATGTTTTCTCAGAAATATCAACCCGTAGTACCTATTACTAAAAAAAAAATAAAAAAAATTTCAAGTGCAAGGTGACAAATCAAAAAATATACAATAATTATAATTTAAACACATATATGAATTACCATTTACTCCTCTGTTGTTTTTAGTGGATTGTTTTAAAGCACTGGAAATATTTTTTTCGTTTTTAATAATAATGCTTGTTAGTATATATATATTAATTTCTCAATAGCATTAAATGAGTAAATGCTTTATGGCGTAATTAAGGACGTTAACTTCAAAACGTTTCCGAACACCACAGAAATTCTCTCCAACCTGGAATATTAGTGAACAGATATTAGTATATTAGTGGTATGTCTGTGCGCTCTTAGGGGCTTCGCTCCAATAATTACAAAAATTCTGTGTTCCGTACTTTCCATAGAATGTTTTATTAACATAACTCCAAATTATTATTATTTATTTATAAAACGCAAACTGACACTTTGGAGCATTCCTCAAGGTTCTCTTGGACATACAAATACTATATTAAGATTTTAAGTGCGTGCTACCTGTGTCCATGTCCATACAATAATATTGTTTTCAAAAATAGTATCTTAGAATGAAAGAAATACTTAACAAGCCAACTGCCCTTGTCGCTTAAAATAAATAAATAAATGTCATGCGACAAAGGTAGTTTGGCTTTTTAAGTGTTCCCTTTTAAACTAAGATATTACTTTTTTTTTAAGCTCTGATATTGTATAAATATGGATACAGAGTACACTTAGAATCTCAAATATAGTAAAATTTGTATGTCCAAGAGAACTATGAGGCGTTTGAAAAACTTTGCGCTTTTATAAATGAATTAAAAATAAAATATAATTTGGAGTTATGTTAATCATTTTATTTGAAGAACCGATTAAATCTTTCTAGGGAGGAGTGTGGTTATAAACATTAAGTGAACTACTACAGTTGATTGATTAGACAAGATTACGTTGATAGGTTGTAGGGAGGTGGCAAACCAACGAAATTGGGTTGTTTGATGAATAATATCACATCATATTCGCATGAATGATCGTCATGGCTCAACTCCGTTTGACATTCTTATACAGTGGTAAAGCAAATCCTTACTGTTCTGCTATTTTAGATTACGCTTTGATCTTTCTTAATCATGAAGAAAAATAGTCAAACTGGATGCTTTTCCAGTTTACAGATTTCGCTACGTCTACAACTTAATCATTTTATACTGTGTAGTTGTTATTTTGAAAATTAATTTAAAAAAAGGTTTAAGTTTAAAAATAATATCTCATGAATTATTTTTGTATTATGGTAGGATAATGATAATAATAAAAAAATTGATACCTCTTATAATAATGTACGAAGTGTTTTTATTGTTTATATTTTTTGATAAATACAAACTCTCAATTTAGGATAAAAAGAATTATTTTAACATAAGTAAAAAAAAGCACTCCTCATATTTACATTGGTTATGTTTTTTATATATATTTCTTTCTTAATGCACAGAGCGATTCCGGTGGTCCATTGGTGTGCAATGACAAAGTTGTCGGCCTCATGTCATGGCTGAGAACTCCACTTTGCTATTACAATAGAACAGAGTTCATCCATACCACTCCAATATATTATTGTAAGATCTATTCAGACCTGGCGTGGGTTAGACAAGTTCTTGGAGAAAGCAGTTCGCGAATGAAGATACAACTCGAAGATGATCCTAGCTCCAGTAGTTCGCTTGGAGGTTCAGGAATCAATGTAATGGTCATCATACCCCTTGTTATCATGTTCTTTATTGGCTTATAGTGAAAATTTGAAAATTAAAAAATCAATTTTTCCAATTTTTTTTTATTTTAAAACTTAATAGTAAGGAGCTTATAGTAATAGTAATTTTTGCCAAATTATTGCGCCGAAAGCACCGCCATAAAGTAAATGAATGTTGCCTGAAAAAGTAAATTAATGTTAGTGTTTAAAATATTAAAACTCAAGAAATAATTAAAAACTTTTACCTATTTTAGCGAGTAATTATGCAATACTAAATGCTTGTATTAAGACAATTTCCAAAATTAAATACAATTGTTCAAGAAATGCAAATAAATCAAGAATTATATTATCCATAAAATTAAAGGTATCTTTATGCGAGAAGATTGTTGAGGGTGGGGTCAAAATAAAACACAAATAAGTTGATGTAACTTATTTAATCGTGCCAATGTTTCGGCTAGAGTTTCTAGCCTTCATCAGGGCTAAGAACAGAACAAGATAACAACCAATGAATATAGAAAATAAAATATAAACAGAATGACATAAAGTGAATAATTTTACAGAATGGAATTAATAAAATAAAGTGATGAGAGAAGTGTAAAATAAAATGTGTACATAGGTAATTGAATAAGTGGGTAAAATCACATAATTAAAATAAAATAAAAATGAATTTATATAATGCAAAGAAAATGAATATATTAGTTATTAATAATTTTTAAATTAAAATATGGAAAGAAAAAGAAAATTGAGAGAAAGACAATATATGTAACCATAATAATTGATAAAGAGGCAAAAAACGAGTAACGTTTAACAAAAGAAATTTATAGAAAAAATTTTTTGAAAACAACAATAATTCCATTTTATTTGTTATTATCCATTCTGTAAAATTATTTAATTTATGTCATTCTGTTTACATTTTATTTTCTATATTCGTTAGTTGTTATCTTGTTCTGTTATTAGCCCTGATGAAGGCTAGAAACTCTAGTCGAAACATTGGCACGATTAAATAAGTTACATTAACTTATTTGTGTTTTATTTTTACCGCACCCCCAACCATCTCCTGTATAAGTCATCCACGTACTATATCTCATAATTATAAAGGTATCTTTAATATAAGTAACTATGTAAAACCATATTATTATATAAGCAGATGAGAATTAGAGTGGGGTGGATTCGTTTTTCTTATATTGCAAGTAAGTAATTTGTTTTAAATTAAAGTGGTTTTGATTTTTTTTTTCATTTCAAACAAGAGCGAACAGTGGAGGAAATAATACAATGAATGCATTTGGGGGGTAGATTCTATTGAAGAACGTATACAGAGAATTTCATGAGGAAATGTCAATAATTTAGGGAGGGGTGTTGGTTCGCAAAAAAATGTAGATTAGTGTCCCCATCTTCCTCTCTCAATCCGTTCCAGAGATACAATTTCTTTTATAGGCTTTTTCAAGAAAAATCACGTTTTGTCGCAAAAAAAAAAAAAAATTGTTTACATGAACTGAATTGTGGAAATAATTGGTTGAATCTCACACAATGAATTTTCGAGCTACGATCTTGGGAATTTCATAAAATCATCCATAAAAATTCATCCATTTCTTCAGTATATCAACGATAATAACTAACTTTTCCAAGCTAGTTTCGATGAGATATTTAAGTTTGTATGTCAAAAAAACATTAGATATATAAAACAATACGAATAACCCATTATTACTATCATGTAGTACATAGGTTTTCCCTCCAAAATGTTACTAAAGCGGGATACTCCTGCAAAAACTGTTATTAGTTTGGAATGGTGTTTATCGTTTGTCTGTGATAATTTTGATAAAATCGCCCAAACTGTACCTCGAAAATTCATTGCATTAGATTTTACGTAATATTTCCATAAATTATTCATTTTTACTTGTTCTCTTAAAAGCTGTATTTTCCTACAAATTGATTTCAGTCTTTCGTTTAATTTATTGCATATTCCAAAAATGGTGACTAAAGTTGAGGAGTCTTCAGTTACAGTAGAGAAATCAGAATTTTTATAGGAAAAATATTGGCTTTTCTTGGAAAGTGCTTTGAAGAAATCATATATGACTATAGATTGTGATTATAAGTTGGTGGCACTAAACAACATTGTTGGTGAACTAACCCTCTCATTTACTACTGATATTTCCTCAAGAAACAACCAGTATACAGGAAAATGACACACTTCTCTCATATTGATCATTTCTAGGAGACAAGGCTATCTTCTACAAGACTTAACAGATAAGGTAAGAGTTAAATACCTGTACTATTTGCTCCCTTTAGAATACTTGTTACAAAGGCCCTCTTTGGAGGTAATGCTAAAATTCCTGCTTCACAAACAAAGCTTGCTATCCCTTTTGGAAACATATTTCTTGTAGCTGAAATCCTCAAGCCTAATCTGAGGATACACAGTCCATCCTTGGTCATCTTGCAAGGATAGCTCAACATGCTCCAACCATAGGCCTAATGATGATTTAAAAAAATAAATTCCATAAATTTTTAACTTTTTTAATTCAATCTATAATTTTTAGATCAATACAATTATTTCATGTCAATCTAAATCTATAAGCAATGATCATAGCAAACGGACTGTTATAAGTTTTTACTACTACAGTAAAGCATAAGGGAATTTTATTTTAATTTCATAACTTTGTTTCCAATTAATCCTATTAAATCTTTCTCTGATTTTGATGGTTAGGGAAATAAATATTTAGTTAAAAAAATAAAGAAACTTACAACAACTCCATTGATGTACCAAACAAGAGATGGTGGTGGATTTGATGGTGAAGCAGTACAGATAGCTTGTATAATCTCACCTTCTTCATAGGATGATTTGATACCGGTTATAGCAGGACCAGTTTTTGGATAAACTGATAGAAAAAAATAGTTAAAATTGTCTTAAATAAGTATGTCTATTTACTTTGATTAATACTTAGAGCTCCTTGCATACTAATTTTAATGGACTGGTTTATTCTTAAACTTTAGATAAGATTTATTATTTCTTTCAAAATTATCCAGAATAGGTAACATTTTCCTGAATCATTGAAAATTTTAAGCTTATCAATAAATCATATCAAGTGGCTTTCTAGTATTATGTATTCACTATTATTAAGAATTAAGCAAGGAAGAACTCAAAAAAATTGTGAGTGGCTGCTCAACTGCGTTGAGTTGCTAGTACACAGCCTACCGACCATTCCAATAGACACTATTTAAAGGGTTTAAAGACAATTATTTGAGAACAGTCGAATGTATATAAACTTTTTCTCTTCGGCTCATATAGTTGACACTACCCAGCTAAGGCCTAGTATAAATGGTGATGTAGGATCACCAGTGAGTCCAGAATAATGGTTTCTCCATGCTTTGAAACTGGTTCCTTTGAAACATCCAGCCCCTCAAAAAAATTACTTGTTGCAAGTAGAATGATTTCTCTACTTCCAAACCAAAGCCCTTTCACTGAAAATTGTCTCTCATCAAATACCTCTCTATATTTTTCCTGTAGATAAGGAATATACTTTTTATATATGTATCTTTCTCTGCCTGTATCGTGACACTCAAATTCTGATCATTCGCTTTGAATCTTATTGTGGGATCCACCATTAATGCTTCCTTTTCAGTTGCACTAAACGCTAGAATGTCTACCAACATTGTGGAAATGTTTCCAATTTTTTTTTCTCCAGCAGTTCGGTTATTTATTGAGAGGCAGAGAGGTCCAACATCTCCGTTTGCCTGGCCACTGGTTCCTGGAACACCTGCTAGGGGAGTGTAGTTCACATTTAATTTTAGTATATTTGTCCATTCTAAGCCAGTGGTAACCTTCTTATCATACATGGAATATAATACATAAAAACCATATTCCATGTTAACATTTTTGATTAAACATGGGGAACCATAATTAATTTTTTTTCATTATAAGAAAATATCCTATTGCTTACAACTGATTTTTTTCTATATTTTGTGATTTACTCGTTCAAGAATGAAAAACAATTGGAAGGGCTTGGGGTATGAATATGATCAGGGACATAATGCAAATTTTTCAGTTGATCAGTTTCGAAAAATTCTACCATTCTCACTTAATGTTTTGTAGAGTTCATATCTATACTATTATTGGTAATTATGTTGAAACCTGTGGTTATAAACAAACTTAAACAATAAATAACTACACAGGAATAAAAGAGAGTTTTATACTGAATTTTAGTTGTCCTCAAAATTTTGGCTTAGCTTAAATTAGATGTGTTTTGTGAAAAATCCTGAGTAGTTTCTTTTATTTAAGAGATTATGATAATAATTCAATATGTATGCTTCTTTTATTATATGTAAAAGAAAAACAAGTTATAAATTATTGGCACAATTTTACATGCTTCATGCAATTCATTCATCTCTGCAGTATTCGGTCTTTTTATTTACATTACCCTTATATGGAGCATATAAAATGCTGATGATAACTTAAGAATTGATGAAATGAATTTTATTGAAAATTAGACGAGTTGTCTAATACTAGGGATTGGATTTTGAAAATGGATAATTTCAGGTCACAAACTTCAACCACTTCATGAATAATGTGTGTATGAAGTCTATAGATTTTTTTTTTTTTCTGGAAATTGCTGTTGATGAATATATAACCCTTAGATAGATAGTGCATAATTTTATTTTTCTATCTAATAAAGATTTTCTTCCAATTAATTGATGACTTTAGAAGCTTAGAGAGAAAACTAATACTAACTACCTACTAGGTATTGAAAGTGGTTATCAGAATCTTTTTTTTTCTTATGTTTTATGTATTATGTTTACCTACAGATTTTTTAAAAATATATATGTTCAATAAAAAAAATTTTTTTGGTAAAGATAGGTGGTAGTAATTTACTTTGTAAGAGTAATCCGGGATAAGCTAAAAAACATAATTAATTACCTAAAACTGACACACTTCTCCTTATAATTTTCCTCCTCTTTTCTAGTTCTACAACTACTTGGCAAGTATATAATCCACTGCTTCTGACATCAAAATTTATCAAATCTATGTTGGTTGATTCACATACATAATTCTGGTAAAAAAAAAAATAGATTGAATTCAAAATAATATAAATTTCATTTATGAACTCCTTAGACACCATTTCTAAAATAAATCATTTAAAAATTAATTTAAGAGAAAGTCATCTAATTTAGATTACTAACTGATTTTAGCTAATAATTCTTGTTCCTTTTACCTTGCAGCATAATTGTCATGTGACATAATTCAGGCATTTTTAAAACTAATATCTTATGTCAACTTCATGATACTCTCCTTGTGCATCAAAGAAATAAATATTTAAAGATGATATTCCCTAATGATTGGAAAAATTGGCTCTGAAGGAGCTAGAACTATAACGGGGGCTGGAGGAATAAAAAACAACGAATATGAGTGGTCTCAGGTCACGGGGCATGGCAAAAGGCACTTTAAGTTGAGAATGAAGTAACAAGGAGTAATGTTGGTGGTTGGGACTGAGAAACAATGACTGATATTGGCTGAAGTACTTGAAGCTGTGATAATGATCTAAAGCTGGGACTGAAGCCAGAATAATAAATGATGATTGAGGAACAACTGATGTTAGACTAAGCAAAGGTCATTGGCCATGCCAGTAGTCTCTGGTTAGGTTTGAAAGTATCCAGTACTTTCCTTTTGACTTATTTTAACATACTTGCCAGTCTGTATTAGTAATAAAATGTCAGAATGATACATCCCAACTGATCTCTAAGGTAGATACATGACCTGAAGGAAGTAAAAAGTATCCAGTTCCTTAAAGCATATATGAAGGAAAATTCAATAAAAAGAAGATTGGAGTTGGCCAAATTATGATTTTTTTAGAACAAAAGTTTAAAAGGATCCAATAAAATAACAATCTCATAAATCTTTTCATTGTCTCTAACATTTTAATACTTCAGTCATAGATATAATAATGAAAGTGCATAACCTATAGAAACATATGTAGCTAGACGTCAAAAGTATTGTAGTTTCAAATTTGAGCGAAGATTGATTTAAACACAAGCTGATTTACTGGTTTATAGCTTGGAATATAATTGATTCAGTTCTTATACATATAATATTAAAAACAGTTCATGAAGTATTCTTTTTATTAGTTTGTGATTGCTTATTTAATAAATAACTAAACATTATCCAAGAAAATGGCCAATCTAACATTTGATTTTTATTCTGTGGTGGTTAACGTGTTCAATGCATTTCATCCATAAGCGTTTATTTTGTGCATATAAAAGAGGAAGTGTACATATATTTGTATATATATCATAACTTTCATATTATAAAAATTATTATTGATCTAGGCCTTACCTTTTGTGTGTTTTTATTTTTCTTTAAAATCTGTGTTACGTTTAATTTATTTTTGCCTGCATATCTGGAAATTTATTTAATAAGTTTTATCTTTAGCAAGTAATTAATGATATATTCATATATATCTTTTTTTAACTACCTGCAAAGTTCTTTTCCATCTTTATACCATTTTAAAGAATAATGATTATTTGTTCTTACTGGGCACTTTAATTTAAATGAACTCCCAAGAGTGACTAGTCTCGTTTGTGAATGAAATTCAGAAAAGCTCTTAGGATTTTTAGCCCCTGTACAAAAAATACTATAATATTTACTTATATTTCTCATGGATTCTTCCCCATCCTCAGAATCATTATACGATGGATTATGTGCTTTCTTCTGTTGTCATGACGTTTTAAAATACATTTCAATGGTCTTTCATCAACACACTGTTGAAAAATGGCCTAAGCTTCTGGCAATAAATTAAGAAAAACAGTTAAATATATTATAAAAAATTAAGACAACAGAAATAGGGATATAATCTATAGGAAGAAAGTTCTAAGGATGTGAAAGAGTAATACTGAAACGTAAACCATATGTTCATTATATATATAAATTTAAATGTATTTTAAGATATATATAAAATATAAATGAATAAAGCAAGTAATACAATTAAAATCTTTTTTTCTCTATTTTAATCCAAAGTGGAGACTACTCCAAAAATTGAAACTGATAAGAAATCGCATTTAATAAAACATATTGTTATATATATTAAGAATAAATATTAATAAAACATATAAAGTAATCTAAAAAGAACAATCCAAAGGTAAAAATGACTATTAAAAACAATTTTTTTTTTCATTATTATTTAAACTAGTTTACTTTTAAACGTTAATCAACACACATAGATTCCTATACCCCCAACCAATGATACTTACATAAGACCAAAAATATTATTAGGAATAAATATGCAGCACTGAATGCCATTACACTTCACTCAGGCACTGTTTCCAGTACAATGACTTACTGCTCATGCTCGATATTCTTTGAATCCCTAAATTGATGACTTTCAACTCCTTTGTGTAAGAACATCAATGGGGACACCTTACTGAAGAGCGTTCAACAATGGTCTTTTAAAAATCAATGAATTTTCTTTCTTTATTTATTATTATTTTTTTTAATAGGAAGTGGGTATTTAAAATAGACTATATCTCTCATCAAGTAACATATTTATTCACAGCCAAAAATACTTCTTTCCACATACATGAACACATATTTACATCAATTAGGTGAACTTAAATATTTTCAGAACGTGGTGGTAAATCACAGCTAGAAGGTAATCATTTTTAATGTGTGTTTAGATTTTTTAGCTTTACCTTGAAGAAAAAATGCTGAAGAATTTCATAAGGTAATGCTAAAAAGCCATTGTAAGCACAATAAAATCATAGTGTGCCATTTATCTAATGTAAAAAAAGTAAACTCTTCTAATACATCTTACAAATAATGCATCACATTATTAAATTTTAATTAATACAAAATTTATTCTAAACAGTTTGTTGTGCTTGTGTTTCGTCAATACTGAGCGCACCATTTACATATGCATTAGTTTCTTTCTTCTTATTAGTTTCCTCCTTGTCCATTGCCCAAGGCTGTCTTTCTGCTGATGCAAAGATACAATAGAATATAGCTCCTATTAAGTAGAGTGTTGCAGCTATGTAAAAAACTGCAGCCCATTCATCTGCTGTCTGAAATAATCAGTTTTTTTTTTTTTACAACATTGTATATTTTTGATTACAATGTGTTTATAATATTAAAACAGTTTTGTTTTACTTTAAATTTATAGGAAAAGTATTTATACTTACTCTATTGGTAACTATAAAACCAGTTATGAGCGGACTCAAAATTCCAGGTAAGGTCCCAAAAGTATTTGAAAATCCCATTAGAACACCTGCATGCTGTGGTGCAATATCTAAATGATTCACTCTGAAATAAAGGAAAAATAAAACTCAATGTTTGTGAGAAACTCCAAGCATGACCAAAGAATTGAATGGTTATGAATTAAGTAAATTTATATTTATGCATTGATGAATATTAGATGATAAGCAAGGTATTTTTAAATGAGCTTTTAGCAGTTTTGTTATATAAAGCAATAAAAACATCACATATCCTCTCGATAATGAATTCTGAATTTGTAGAATATTTACACTTTACTTAAATATAGTCTGCTCTACTTCTTTCTTGGAATATGTTTTCCAATTTGCTGTATCTAATCTTTATTTTTCTCAATTTATCTTTCTTCTTTAGATATTTTCTGTCAACAGAATTGTAGGTTACTTTGATTGACTCGGACATACTACAATCTTAAATCTAGTTTTCATTGCTTTTTGAGTATCTGGCGATACATCATATAATTGTTTTTGGATGTTCCATTCCCTCTTCTTCATGTATAATAATAATAAATTATATGGTTTTGTAGCATTTATGTCACTATCATCAATCTAAAACATGTTTACTGTGATATATTTTTATACTAAAAGCTGATTAAAAAAGAGAATTGTGTATCGAAATTGCGACGGTCAAAACATGCCTTTCCAAAGATTTTATATACTTCTTTATTTTTTAGATAACTAATAATGCTGTCTAGAAAGTTAGAAAAGATCGGCCCCCTCCATCTAATAATCAACAAAATTTAAATTAAATTTGGGATAAATTTAAAAAATTAGAATTTTAGATTTTTGAGGCACTGAAATGATGATAAGTCACCTCAAAAGTACCTTTCTTCAGTATATAAAACATTATTCTAGGCCTTTGGGATCTTTTCTTTTCCAGCTTGTTCCGGACTAACTCGCATGGTGTTGCTTTCAAATTTTCTTCTCTATCTATGAAAAGCTTTGACACTAATTATATATCAATTCCTTGATCTTTTCTTTTGGACCTGGTAGCTATCTCAAAATCTAGATTATCTGGCTCAAGTCAATATCTATGAAATAACTGTTATTGTCAGTTGGTCCTCACTTGTATATAGCTTAAATTTTATAAGAGAGAGAAATGCATTATTTATTTAGAAGTAGTGTTCTTTAAGTATATTGTGTTGCTAGAGTATACAGTATGTGTATTATTCTGTCTTCCACAAGACATAATTTGAATACACTTTCCACTCTTCTAATTTTAACTATTCTTGCTTTTATTTTATTTTACTTTTTTTCTATTGGACTGATCAGTGTGCTGTGTATTAGCAACTCAACGCGGCTGAGTAGTCCCTCACAATTTTTTTAAGTTCTTCCTTCCATTAAAATCCATCCCATATTTCTCTTTTCTTGTGGACAGTGTTTAGGAAGTCCAGAGTAATATTATCGGTCAATATTACAACTTTTCTAATATTCAGATGGAAGTCTTCCTGGAAGTTCCTTGTCCTATCTATTTATTGAGATCCAAACCAGAGGCCTCTCACAACACTCTCTGTACAAAGAGTTTTTCTATTAGAAAAGAAATGCATAGCATTTTATCAGATAGTGAATGATAATCAATTAAATTTGGATAAATTAAGTGATCTTTAAAGATATTTAGATCGGAAGAGCACACGTCTGAAAGATAAATAATAATATTTAATGCAAAAAAATTATGATTAAAAAATAAAATAGCATTATAAGGTTACATATCTATATACTAAGTAGATATATTATCTAAAGAATTTCAAATCTTGAAATAGAATTATAAAGTGCGAAACATGGGCGTTGATGACCTCAGGGTTTTATGCCATAAAGCCCCTACCAACAACAACAACTAAGTAGATATTTTAATGTTATAATTTATACATTTAATCTAATCCAGATCAAGTGACTATCAATAATAAAGAATAAGAGGAGATAATTGAGTTATAAATAATAGAAGTGATATAGATGATTATTGCTCATGTATTATCAGGTAAATCATGAAAAAAAAAACTGAGGGAAACCAATACTATTTATTTATTTCTTACCCAAAAGCAGGCCAAGCAAATGCTCCTAAACCTACTGCTAAGACCAAACAAGTTGTCACACCAGCAGGAGTCATTAGATGTGCAGCAAGTACCATGAATACGGTTTGGGAGAGAAATGCAGTACAATTAAAAGTTTTTCTAACCTACATAAATAAACATATATTAAATCAAATATATAATCACATCGAGGATCAGCTTACATACAAAAGGCAAATATTATTAGTAAGAACATTCCATTTTATTATGTAATATATTCCCAGGTAGGATGACTAACATTATCTAACTGGAAGAAAAACAATTGAAATGAAACTTTTAATTTGTTTTTCGAATAAAACACTCTTATTTACTCCAACTAGGGTAAGTGTATTGGATTATCCCACCTGTGAATCATATATTCTGGTCAGAGAAGGAAGGTTAAGTTTTATTCCATAGATTAGCTATGAAACAAAAATTAATGTCCCTAGGTACTGACTCCAAAATGCTAGTCATCACTGTCTCAAACTTATAATTTAAGGTTGATATAAAATTTTAAAAAGAGATTGGTTTTAAATATTTATTGAATACTATACTTACATTAGTAACAGAAAGAATTTTTTTGTTACAAAGCCAATCTGATAATCTACCAGCAAACTGCATTATAATTGCCATTACAAGATAAGGGAGTGAAGCCAAAACACCAGCCTTTGTCAAATCAAAGTTCAGTGTATCTAAAATGTAGAAATTTTAGGTCTAAATGTATTATTAATGATTAGTTGTACACCATTCGTAGTATAATTAAGATTTATTTATTTTTATTATTTCTCTTTTCTTAATCAAATCGATGATGATATCTATACTATAAGTCTGAGCAATACAGAGAATTTTACATGAGAAAAACTATCACTTTTTTATTTACAAATGGCCTTTATCTTTGTTATTTATTCATTTAACAGACATTAATATTGATCAGGAGGTGCTTATTCACTAATAAAGTAGTTGAAATTTTAAATTTGAATAAATTTAATAGTGAAATATTTCATATAATTTATCCTGTAACATTTTGGTAGCATTACGAAAGTATAAAGAAGAGCTTGGACTCTAAAATTTCTCTATATCTTGTAGAAAGTTTTAAAAACAGATGATATTAATGAAAAAAAAAAACATGGTATGAAAAATCTACTTATTGTAAAAAACTGAAAAATAGTTCCAATATATTTTTTATTTCAGATAGCTATTTTCTCATCAGAATGATATTCAACATTATTAATAGGATTTTTCATTTTACCAACCTTTCATGAAAGTTGGAAGCTGTGTCAGTAGAGTATAAAATCCCCAGTTTTCACAAAAGTGAGCCATGACTATTGCCCACAGCGGCATTGACTTAACAAATTCTTTCCAAGGATGAACAATCTGTGAATTTCATAATAAATATTATTAAATGAACATTCAAAATATAAAAAAACTATCTCGTTAATATTGTTTCGAAACAGTTTTTTTTTTACCATATCAACATTATCAAAAAAATTATAATGAATTAACCTCGGTTGTCTTGACATCACCTAGAGATTCCTTGAGGTACTTATGTTCTTCTGGGGTTACATATATATCGTCTTCAGGTGTGTTCTTTACGATGTAATACCAAGCACAAGCCCAAATGAGACCAACAACACCTAAACAATAAGTTATTAGAGCAATTATGTTTCATACACTTAACAATTTAAAAAAAAAATTAATTCAGCTTTCAGCATACTTAAATCATTTTACACACCTGTGACATAAAATATTGATGGCCACCCCCAATGCTCAGCTAATACACCTGACATAGGCATCGCGATGACCGTCCCCACGTAGCTGCCCGAAAATGCAAAAGAAGCCATTGATGCTCTCTCTGAGGGTGGTGCCCATTTTGCCCAAACAGTATGTATGCAAGGGTAAGTGACACCCTGGAATGACAATTTGTGATTGTATTTTCACTCTCTGAAGTTAGCACATGAACAGATGGTTATGGAAATAAAAGATGGATTGTAAGAAAGGAGAGCTATAGGATAATGGTTTATTTAGCAACTGATCTTTTACTATTATTAGCCATTTTTAATGTAGACAATTGGAAATGTTCAAGCATTATTTTTTAAAAAAATACATTTTTTAAAAATTATACTAAACTATTTCAAGAAGAAAATAATTCAAATTTTTTTTAGAAACAAATAGATTTTATTCTTTAAATTAAGTATTTTTAACTGGAAATATTTATTATATTATCTAATATGGTGTGAAGATTATCTTTCTTGATAAATTATTCTTTATTTAATAATTTACAGTTCAAAGAAAACGTTTCAGGACCATTGCTACATCTTCAGCACTATATAGTCTTCTTAATGTTTTTATTACATTACCCCCTTTTTTACTTAGTCTAATACTATTCTATTAGGGTACCAATTTTGCCTTTTTATCATTTAAAATATATATGTTCATTTTAAAAGTAAAGATAGTAAGTAGAACAGAAGACAGTTGAGAGTATTTTTACAATAAAGTGATAGAAGGCTCTTACTTTTAAAATGAACAAATATGATTAAAGGAATTTTAAATAATTCTAAGAAAAAATTGGTATCCCAATTGGTATAATATTAGACTAAGCAAGGACTTAAAAATAAAAATATTAAGAAGACCAGCTAGTTATACCTGAAGATGGGGAAATGACCTCAAAATGTCTTTAAACTCATAATTGTTTAGCAAAGAATGGTCACATTTTATTTCTACATCAAGAATCACAAAATAAAAATTAATTAAGTTTAATAAATAAGGTATATTCCTATTCATAAAATTTCTACAGTTCCTTGGTATATTTAAATCAAACTAATTTCATTTAATTTGTTTATATATGAATATACATCCTAATATAATTAATATTTATACATATAATATAATATGTTTAATTACTGGATGTCTTTTATTAAAGAAAGTTTGAAATAACTTTAAAAATAAATAATCACCTCAAACAATCCTTCTATTATCCTTAGGGCGACTAGTGGATAATATGATGATGTACTGAGAGTGAGAGGAGTGATTAGGGTTAAGAATGCAGTTGTTGTAACACCTAGCCCATACACTGTTGCACCTCCATATTTGGTGCCAAACCAGCCACCAAGCAATTGAGTGCATAAGTAGCCATAGAAGAAGGAGCTGAGGATCAGTCCTTGAGTTTTTGAGTCCCAATCAAAGTCGGGTTCCTGAAATCATTAGGCTTATTATTATTTTTTTAAAGAAATGAATATAAATAAAATATTTTTTTAAAAAAAGTTGAATAATGCTGATTACATTTACACATAAAAAATCAGGTTTTTCTTAATTTTATAGAACTATTCACAATTTTAACACCATCAGTCCTACTTAATTTTCAAACTGCGAATCAGTTCGTCACAGCCTTAGTTGCATTAGTGTTATTAACACCAGTGTCCAGATCAAAGGTATAAAATTATCTCGTCCACTGTAGAATTAAGATAAATATAAAAAATTGAAATTGTTGGGAAACCCTGTTTAATGTTTTTGCACATTTGTGGATAGCTTGTATAAAGAAACACTAAGTTTTAGGTCCTGGTCTGGCGTAAGATAAGAACAGAGGGGACGACATCCCTTGGGCCTGGGTTCTCAGGTTGCTGATAGGCGTTGGTAAAAATATCTGAAATAAATAATATCGCTTTCTTTTATGATATCCTGATTGTGTAGCCTAATTGATAAGTATGTATGTTGTTTACAAGCAGTAAAATAATGATTTCATAGTAAACCTTGATGCTTATATTAGTATTATTGACAAAAATAAAACACATGAAATATTGCATGTGAGAGAGGCTGCTGTATCATTTTACTCATGGCCTGAACACCTTGCTTGGGTGATTAAGCAGTCAAAGAGAGCAAGGTGCTACTCCTCAATCGAATACTGTTCAATGGCCAAACAAGCTTTTGTTTTACTAAAAAAAATTTACTGGATTCCATTATTTGAGGAAACAGATAACCTAGAATTGTCATAGGAGGTAGCAATCTCCAACATTGCCCAAGGGGCAAATTGACTCCTGGTCTAGTAGTATTTGTTAATTCCTGTAATATCATTAATAGTCATCCCTATCATGAAAAAATAAGTATTAGTATTATTACCACACTAGTTTATACACTTGTACTATGAACTAATACTATTAGCTTTCATTATGAAACAGGGCCCTGGATGGTTGGAACTGCTGGTGGTTGAAATAGCAATCCCTCAGACCGATGTTTATATTAGTTAGATTAGGATAGTTGATAGTCGAGTTTATAAATTAAATGCATGTACCGTTTGAAGCCAAAAAAAAATGAAAGAAAGTAATGATTAGTCTATATTATTAATACAATTTGTTTTCTTCATTGTACAATGATTTATAGACAGAATTTTTGGTATTGTATCTGAATGAAAATTGACATAAAAAAACGTGTTAAATTTATTTAAGGTATATTATCTGAGTCATTATGGTTATCACGACTGTCATCCTCAAAAAGCAGAAATATCAATTGTAGCATTATGTTTACAGTAAAGAAGCAAAACCATTTATTTATGCGATTCATTATAAATTTATATCAGACGAGAAGGAAATTAACGTCTGAGCATTCCAAGTTGTAGTCGTGTTTTACAACAGCATTGCTTCATCTCTGAAAGTTGCCAAGAAAACTTGAATTATTTATTAATTAGATTTTTTTCATATTTTCTTGGAGTTTAGTTTAAGAGTGGGAAAAAGTGGTGTGATCACTCACACAATTTACTTAACGCTTTGGCTTCAAGGTTTAATACAATAGTTATTTCTTATGTTTCCATTAATATTGGTCAGTTTAAGATTTTTTAGTATTTGTTAGCCAGCAGTAGTTACTAGATAATAATAAAACTATTGTAATTAGATGAGGTTTTTCAGTGTGCAGATTTCAATGAGTTAATGCGTTTCAAAGCTCCATGATTCCAAAAATTTGTGTTCGTGCTTTCGTATATCTGTGGTAGGGTCATCTATTAGACAGAGGAACAAATTTTTTTACTTATTTCTTGTTTTGTAAAAAACAGAAAAATTTGTATTTTTTCCGCATGTACGGAAAATGTACAAATTTTTCTCCAATCCGTTCTTGCCACGTTTTTCTACAGGCTGTAGCACTAAGATGGTTCTAAAACTTTTGTTGAAATTTGAAAGTCTTCGCCCTAAAGTTCTTTAAATTTTTGTAAATAATAACCGCATGATAATAGCAAAGAAAAATATGTTACGTTGATAAGTATATTTTATTTGCACATAACTCAAAAATAATATATACTATGCCAAATTAAGTATAGAATCATTTGAAAGGCAGTACGTTTTCCTACATACACAAGAAAAAAATCGTAACCAAATCAGAATTACAAAAGACCGTATTTGTCTAATTTTAAATCATTAAAACATATATTTTGATGCATTAATATCTCAATTTTTTGTTTCTTTTTCTGTGTATTTTATGACTTAAAAGTTGATAATCATGCATAGCCTGTTAATTTCAATTAAATTAATAAAAAAATTTATTTCAATATGAAAAATCCTTTTCTACAACTAAATTACAATCCTTTTATAGCAATATTATTATACATAAGTCAAACCTTTTATTATGAAAGAGGAGCCATATTTCTTTATTCTATTATTTTAATTAAAGAAAGAAAATGCGTTTGTTTAATCGATTAAAATTTTTCCTAATTTTTGTATCCGATTTAAATTAATTGGAAAATTTTTCAACTGTCTAATGTCCAACTCTGGTTCAATTATTTTTTATTTAGATGTTTTTAAGTTTTTAAAAAATATAAATAAAACGTGTCGAAAAAGCTCTAAATTAATATTTTTATAAAGGTTCGAGTAGTCTAACCAAAACCACCCCACTTTGTAGAGTTATATCAGAGCTGTTTAAGTTAAGAACTATCGAGACTTTGATCAAAGTTTTTAAGTTGGACAATTTTCTTCATAGATTAAAATGATACGTTCAATTATTTACATATATAATGAAAAAATAGGTTTCATTTAATATAAATTAACATAATTCGTTTAAGGAATATATTTACATTTTAGATAAATATTTAATATTTTCACTGGTACGAAATAATGTTAACTAAGACACAACCTGCCCTATTTTAGTTACGATAGCTGGAAAATTCTTGATTCTATAGATATGACATTTATCAGTGTATGAAATGTACGTTGACAAATAATTAGGAAAAAGTTTAAAAAATCATCATTAGATAGTTCTATTTTTCAAATATTTTTGCTAAATTTGTTCTAAAAGGTCACAGTAAACTGCCTAGGCAAACCACTGGTTTCTCACAAGGTTTTGTAAATACACTTCATTATTGTTCTGCCTATTCTTCGATAGCCAATATGCTAAATAACAGAAAATTACTGAGAACTGATAACAATTAATGAACGACCTCTGAAGAAATACCAATGCGGAACGTGATCATGTGCTTACCAATCATTATCGATCTGAAGGTTATATATCGATAAAGCAATTTTAGTCCTAAGCCACAGCATAAAAACACCTCTCACTTACTGACCTCATTCAGAAAACTTTCTTTTGAACACTCACTCTATAATAAAGTAACTATTGTTACATAGTTACTAATGGATAGATACGATTTAAATGTTTTCTCATGTTGAATCTGACTGAAAAGTTATTTAAATTGAGATTAGAGCGGTGGTCACATTTTCACTTTTGAAGTGTTAAATTTTTCCCATACCTGGGGGAAAATCTGGCTGTTGAGAATAATCTTGAACAAATCACCTTCTTATATAACCGTTATGGGTTGCAGTGGTACAGATTTTAATTTTTTTCAAAAGTGCAATTTGGGTCACTTTTATTGTGCATTTACCTGTTACAACCTTTCAGTTGACAGACAAACATCAGGATAGATAATTTATGAAATGAAATGAAAAAATAACTTTATTCTGGGACATATGTCCCCTAAGAATAA
>NW_027114575.1:830549-837341 GCF_000696795.3 Halyomorpha halys
GCCTATAGGGCCAAAAGAATATATATATAACAATGAAAATTAAATACTGATTCATAAAAAATAAAACATACTGTTTACAGGTACGGGGCTCAGATTCCTCTTGTAAACCAACTACTGACTTTTGTTGCTGTTCCTTAATTTAAAATATTTAAATAATTATAACATTTCTTCTCACCCCTACCCTCCTTCGATTTTTGATTTTAAATATTTTATGAATCTTATCGTTTGGGGCTCCACTGTAACTCCTTCGTAGAATAGAGAGAGGTAAAGTTTTTTTTTTATCTACATTACTAGAAGACCAGACGATGTTTCGATATTGCTATATTTGAGAATGTATAAGGGCCATTCTACCAAAACATACAACAATCTAAGTCCCAATAAGATCATAATGTCTACGTGGGAATTGCCAATATTTCTATGGCATCCTTGTTTTTGTAGCATTTTTTGGAAAATTAGCAACCTACTTAGGAGCAACTCATGGAAAAGAATCATTAGAAAACGCAATATTTGCGAAATGAAATCAGAATCATGAAATTGGAGGATGGCCCATATACATTGATTGAATACTATTGAAGCTTTGATATTAATAAATAGATGAAGTGAAATCAAGGCAACTATAATAACATTAATAGTAACAGCTAACTTCACTATAAAAAAATTTTTTTCCCTAAAAATTTACGTTAACCTACTTGAACTACTGAAATGCTCATTATTTTTTTTTTTTTTTTTAATTTTTATTGAATAAAAAATCATTTAATCGAATCATTAATATTTTTTTCTTACTCTTCAGAAAGAGACAAATCGATTGGTTTTAAATAACCATGAAAAAATGTATACTTTTTGAGCTACACGCCAATCATGATTAAATTTTTTAATAATTTTTTTTTAGCGAAAATAATGGGACAGCCAATATTCTTCCCCGCAAAATCCTGAACATTTAGCAAAAAGCTCCATCAAAATTGGATGAACGGTATGAAAGTGCATAAATTACGAACACACAAATATTCATTTTTATATAATACATTTTGTGAACTGACTGAAAATATTTTTAAAATTTTCTAAAACTAGCCGAATTAGTTTCATTTGTAGGGAGATTATGGCCTAAGGAATTTGTACCCATTTTCACCCGAATGATCCTTAAAAAAAGTTCTTTAGGAGGCAAACTCTCCAGTAAAAAAGATAGAAGAGGAGGAAAAGATCTCCAAATTTTCTACAATAGTTTGGTTATAACAGTTTCTCCCCCTCCCCCTTTATTCATACTTAAAATTTTTAACCGTTCATTATCATTCAAAGTAATTTGTTTACAATATTTGTTTAATTGTTCAATTTGTTTAATTAGTCGACTAAGTTTTGTAACTATGTTATTTGTGTCCTCAGGTTCGTAGTTTTTTTTTTTTTTTAACTACTTTTAAACCTTGTAATTTTTTTTTTTCCAACTTATTTGTTAGTTTCATCCTATTTACTTATCGTCAACTATTATATTATAAATATTGTTATTTTATTTCTACGTTTTCATATTTATAACGTTGTCTTATTAATTTATTTTCGTAAGTGTGTTTACTGAAATTATTAATATTGCATGAGTCCATCAATTTAAATAAAACTTGTGTAATAAATTTAATATTTGTGATAGATCACTGAAGAAGAGGAACATGATATATGCGAAAAGGGAGGATAAAACGTATAGTATTAGTAACAAAATAAATTAAAAAGGAACAAATAATGTTTTGTTTTTTTAAAATTTGTTTATTGGTATTTAAAAATATATACTATAAATAAATTTTTAAAAAATAAAAATTTAATATATTTGTTCCAAAAAAAATTAAGGAACACGGCATTGTTTGAATCATTGTATTTCGTTTATACCATTTTATATATTTTCTTGTATTTATAAGTATGTTGTGTGTTATGGTAAATATTTAGACATCATTACTTATTGTTAAATGAAACATTTTTCTCTCCTATTATAACGTTAGAATAGATTTAAAGGGTTTGAATTCTTCTAATGTTTCTGAATTTATTTTTCTTAGTCACACGTCAAAATATGATAAGAAAATATGTTTATTCATTATTTTTTAGAGTTTAAAAGTTAATAAAAAAATATTCAGATTCATGGTAATTCTCGTTTGACCGTATTATATTTCTATTCCTTGTCTACAACTCGCTCTTATCGGTGAAAATAAAATATAAAGGAAGTCTTAAATTTTCAGAAGTGTGATAAGGATTTTGTTTTAGCTTTAAATTCTAGTACTTTTTTCTAAAGCAGAAAAATTAAAAATTTATCTGTATTCTCGAGTATGGCGAATGTTTTAATAGAAATTAAACAATAGCGAAATGTCTCGTTACTGATTTCTAATATATGGTTAAGTATGGTGTTTTTCGCTTGACAGTGGTGCCAGCTTCACGAATTTCAATTTTTACTAGTTTCACAAAATTCACCATTCTCTTGAGAATCACCCATAAAAGGGTGATTTAGGTAGGCCTAAGATCGTCCAGTTTTTGGCATTAATTTGATAAGATAATTAAATAAATTGGTTCTTAGTCATCACATTCCACTTCATTTATATTGCTATATATTATAATACTAATATAATATGTAATACTAGACACATGTAAAATTGCAATACTCACTTGCTGACTTATCTTTTCTTTAAATTATTCTACACCAGTCTGAATATATCAATAATACAGATTTTACTTCCCTAACAAGTTATCATAAAATATTTATGGCATCCGGTAAAGAAAGAGAAATAATAACAAATAAATAAAATGTGTAGAACTTTTTCAAGGGACCACTAATGGAAAATAAAAGAATTACTATAGAAATTAGTACGTTATAAGGGGTATTCATGATGTATTAAATGTAAAATTTTTTACCATGTAAAATGTTATAACTATAGGATTGTGAGCAGCCCTATTTGAAGTCATGTTAAACGTTAAATGCATAAGAGCCCCTAGCGGATTTTCTAAGCAATTTTTTTGATAAGCCTTAATGTTTTTAACCTTTCCTTCCAGAGCCTCATGTTATTGTTTACTTCAAATTTGATTTAAGTTTCAGTTTTGATTTAAGCAATTTATTACAACATGCCTAGAGTGAGTGAAAAACGGAATTTGTGTGAAAGTTTAGCTTATGAGTGTCTTATTGATCTTCAAACTTGTGAGGAAGAGAATGAAGATGAGCTAATTGACAACTGTATTGAAAGTTTTTGAGTTTAGCTTGTTACTAATTTTCAATATTTTATTGTGCATCTTTGAATAAAATTATTATGTTCTAAGAAAAATGATATCTAATAAAAGTTGTTATTATGTCAGTAACCCACTTTTTTAGTATTTATTGTATTAATGAACCCGTTATCCTCCTATCTTCAAACCTTATGTATTTTTTAAGAATAAAATCACTTATTTTCAGTAATTTGAAAAATTTTCTAACAAACATATATGTTACTTGTTACATGTCAGGTAAAAGTTAATTTAAATAGCTACAAAATGTCACTCTATCTCCATTTAACAGACCAAGTAACTGACTCTCAGCCATGTTACATGTTATTTCGTTTTACCACGGCCAAAGAAGGCAAGTTTTTTCCATTTAACATGAGTTTTACCATTTACCATTTAACACGCTTTAACATGTTAAACTAAAGGTCATGAATACCCCTATAGAATCATCAAATTAATTATAATATATAAGATTGTATTATTGGAAAATTACCGAATATTGCGTCCCATTTTCTGTTACTATCTTCTGCGGTGAGGTCATGGCCACAATGCCAACGCTGAGGTTGACCCTAAGGGAGTAGACATTGAAGAAGCCCAGAAAAGCCAAGAGGGTGACGACGTACCTCCTCTGCGTCCAGAACTTCCAACCTGGCTGCTCTCCCCTGGAAGTAAAGTAAAATCTTATTGAAGATTTATAATAACACGATGGGTCATCTTATAATACATCTTAAATTTCTTTACTAATGAAAAATTACATTCATCTACAGTTTCAAGTGTTTTAAGATTGCAATTTAATCCTGACGTAATTGTAAACTCATTTATTTCAATGTATTCTGATGTAAAACTGTTTGAAAAATACGATGATAAAGAGCTTACCACTCCCCGGTGGTGCTTGGGACTTACATATTAGTTTTTCCATGGTTGCCTAATATTTTTATAGTAGGAGTTCTCTTCTTGACAGAACCTTAGGCGGACATATTTTTGAAGAATCTAATTGGATAGTTCCACCAAACAGTTCTAGACATTAAAATGTTACATTATTTAGTTTCTGTAACTTGGAACATACGTCTGCGGAATTCAATCTTAAATATTTTGTTGTAATAATTCATATTTTAATTTTATTTTTGTAAGAATGGTACTATCCTGATGCCAATGCCGATTACATTAACAAAAAAAATCTTTATAAAATAATTTATCCATACTTTATTTAAGGTGTTCTCGCTAAATGCTATCTCGAAAAGAAGTGTAAGGCTTGTAGTCAGCATGCTTGATTAAAAAAAATATTATAATATAAAATTATAAAAATGTTATGCACTAAAGTGGTACCACCGCCCGAAGAGGACAATTCTTAATTCCTTAAAATGCCTTCGGGTTAATTTGTTTAAATTAATAAAGAGGGTATGAAAAAAATAAATAAATAAAAACTAGAAATTGTGCTTATATCTTATAGTAAATTATCTTCATAATGCCTCAAGGCGATATTTCACAGTTATACAAATATCATTTCCTTGTCATATGTATGTATGTATTAAAATAATTCAGTAATAAAGGAGGTTAATAAAAATATAAAAGTTATGTTAATTTAAGTTTATTTTTATAGTATTTCATGGAACTAGCAAAGCAAAAATAAGTTGAAAGATGTAAGGAGAGGGAAAGAAATAAGATAGGGGAGGAAGAGAGTGGGTGATTAAAACCATACTTAAGAAGGGACTCATCTCAAGTTCGTTTATAAAGTTGGTCTATTTTTGCGTTTTTCGTCACTGCATATTTATTTTTAAAATATCTTTTGTTTTCTAACCGAATATTATTATTCTACATTACTGCTATTTCCAGTTATTTGTTTTCAAACTCAAGAATTATTTCACGTTTTTCTCCTTTTGTGAACAAAAGAATTTTATACAGTTGATATAATTACATTTTTTTTCGTTTTGCATCTCTTAGAATAATTTAGTGGTAATGCAGGAGTTTTTGGAATAATTAATACATCTACTTCAACTTTTATATAAAATGATTATTAAACAAGTTTTGACATTTTACCTTTACCGAGGCAACGTGGTCAGCCTTTAAAAGTATGCATTAATGGTCAAACGTGTTGTAATTCGCGATTTCTCCGTAACACTGTTAGGTCAAGGTGACCAGGTTCTAGACCTCCACGGACTTCGTCAACACAATTTTCTTTTTCTTCTGAGTAGGGAGACTTAGCTTACGATTTAAAATATATTATTCTGACTAAGAAGAAATGTGATTCCGAATATATAATATATGATAAGTTAATACACTCGAATATATATAATATAGCGAAAAAAAAAGTAAATTGAAATTTATTTCTAGTCCTGAATTTTCGTGAATACCCTATTTCGTAGTATTAAAGACAACTTTATGACGTTCAATGTACGAAGCGAAAATGGGAGAATAAATTAACAAAAATTAATCCATACTCTCTAGATAAGCTTTTATTATCAGATATTTAAAAGTCTTTGAGCGTAACGCTGTTAATTGAGTTTGGGTTTTGCAAGTCAATCCATTGTCGTCTTATCCTTAATTATTTAGGGCATCAATGCAATTAATCAAAAGATTGATTCAATCGTTCTTAACAATTAGATTACGCAATGTAAGAACTATGAGTCTCTGAATACAGCGGATGAAGTTTCTATATTCATTAATTATCTACGGCTGTGTTAGTAAATAATTAATGCATTA
The DNA here is from genome assembly GCF_000696795.3 of Halyomorpha halys. Lineage (NCBI taxonomy): Eukaryota > Metazoa > Arthropoda > Insecta > Hemiptera > Pentatomidae > Halyomorpha > Halyomorpha halys. The sequence continues at coordinate 836,466 of NW_027114575.1, forward strand.
ATAAATAATCAGAATGTTGATCAACATTCTGATTATTACTTAATGCATTAATAAATAATTAGAATAAAAATTACATCAAATTAAAAATTAATATCAAGTCATTAGGCCATATTTCTTGATAGAACTTGGCCGAAGCCTTTGACAATATCAGTCTTTTGGATCAGATCTACATATTTAGCCAGTCATTAAATCTTCATATGCTGACATTGAAATTTTGTCTCCATATTTCCGAAAAACGAACTGTATCTCCAGATATTTAAGCTGTAGTACTTTATTCGTATAACAATTTCTTAATAAGAATTATTATTATGCTCAACTGAAAGTTAATATTGTTTTAACATAAAAATAAATTAATAATTTACAATATTATATTTCTAAATCACTCACTAGAATTAAAAAAAGATCAGAACTAGCATTATGATACACATCTATCGATGCTGCAAATTTAATAGTATATGATTTACAATTCAATTTTATTAATAAAAGTTTATAAATAATAAATAAATAAATAATAAAGGCCTACCGATCCCGAAGGTTCGATGCCGATACCACCAAACGCTCCCCGCATACATCCTTCCAGTGATGCCCCTCCAAACCCAATTCCACTAAATCTGTTTTAACACAATCTATGTTTCGGTCTATGCTATAACTTGAATTATATTTACGGGGTGAATAAAAGTTTATATATTTAATAAATAAATAAAAATCACGTTTAGATGAATGGGTATTTTCAGTTATCATGCCCCTCACCACAACAAATTCTATCTCAATTCATCAAAATATACATTTCATACTAAATAATTCAAAAACACTTTCCAAATTATAGTCTCAAAACATTTATTTCATTCACACGTCCAACGTTTCGGCCAATTCGGC
>NW_027114575.1:837836-841017 GCF_000696795.3 Halyomorpha halys
TAATTTAATTATATAAATAATAAATAATATGTTTACTGCGTTAAATGATATGCGCAAATATTTAAAAATGTGTGCTTGGTACATAGGTCAGTATAGCTTCCTAATTATTTCCATTGAAATTATCTGTATTTAAATACATTTTATTGAATTATCAATTATCATTTATTTATTATTATTTTTATTGTATAATAAATCTGATTTGTCCTAAGAAAATAAAGTCTACGTAAGTAGCCGTAGTTGAAACATGCAAACCTTATTTTTTATGCAGGGAGGTTTATCCTGAAGGGTACAGGTTCACACCCTATTCTAAACAGAAAGGAAGGGCGGGTTTTCATGCCTTGGGGCTGGCACGTAATAAAAGTCATCCCGCCCATGCCGGAATCGAAACGGTGCACATGCAGTTACGACGCCCTAGCTCTCTCGCCTACAGTGGCCTCACAAAACATGCATATCAAGAAAAATAGAATTCCACATGGTGAAGCTACAATACTGGATCGAATTTGATAAAATTTATACTAGACCGTTCTTAAAATATATGTTTTTTTCTCTTACCTCCTGGAGCAAAGAAAAAGGCATTTACAAATATATATATATATATACATACACACATATACCGGCTATTACATATTACATACATACTATTGTTTTTCCGGGATGGCATTATAAGAATGGTTGCCGGGTCCGCTGAAGGCGGTGTCAACAATGATGGCATATGTTTGCATGAATGCTCACAAGGAATAGGGAGAGGCTATTCCTGTAATTATAGTAATTATCTAAAATATATGTGTGCCGAGAAAAATACATTTATCTGTGAGTAAGGGAACTGAGGAAATGGAATCAATGGGACCAACTAGATACCAGCCTTTTAATCCCAGAAACATTAATCAAAAATAAGATTAAAGGTCCTATCTAATATACTCGAACACAAATTTGACTTCATACAGACCCGGAACCAAATTCGTTCTCTAATATCTAGTACGCATACGTAAAATTCCTATATTCATATACGTAAAATATGAATTAGAATGTCTATACTCTGAGGACATCATTTTTTTCCCATTGGCTGCGTGATACTATCATTTGATTAGTGGTGACACTAACTTGGGTAGTGAGGAATAAAAAAAATGTATTTACAAAGAAGCTTATGAATATGTTTTTGGATTAAATAATTTAAAGGGTCAATAAATCGATTGTTAGGAACTGTGTTGTTGTTAAGCACAATACGTGCCAACTCCATCATCCTTTATGTTAAAGCGAGGAATAATCATCATTTCTTAAGAGAAAATCTTTTCTTCTACGTGTTCTATCGAAGTACTGAGCCTGAACTTCAATTAAAACATTTCACCTATTTGTATTTGAATTATCACGATATTTTTCTCGGAAATAACACATCTATTATACACAAATATAATTCAGTGGATTACCTCTGATCTATTTATAACACGTTACATCTATGAACGGACTATAAACAGTATTCTTGTTGATCATCCATTATGTCGTAAAATACGACACATCCGTGACCCTCATATCTAATCTTTGATCCATTTTCTGAAACGTTCTTTTTTATAGCCCATTCTTCCCTATCGTAACATCGCCCCGATGTTTAACCTCTTTCCCTCCTTTTCCAGTTCACCAAATATCATTACAATTACAAGTTTGTTATCAGATTTAAACCCACGCGGTTTTTTTAAAGATGCAGGCTGTTAAAGTTTTTTATTACTCATTACCTTTGATAAGTTTTTTTTCTCAGAATTAAACATTAGTTGCATCATACGTTTTATTTATCGAGGGAAAAATTTGATTCCGTGTCTGTAGTAAAATCCAAAGTCGTTTTCAGGATCAAAACATGGGGGGCGGCAAGCCATAGTCAAGCAGGGGGAAGCTACAGTCATTCAGGTTGTGATATTTCAGCACGGAAAAGGAGAATGAAACAAAAATTTCAAGAACATTATATATAATTCATAAGTTAGCTTTATTGGTTATTATAATTCGTATTTCCCTGAAAAAAAAATATTTTTTTATTAAATTAATAATTTTCTTTACTTCTAGTGGGGGCAGCTGCCCCCTTCTACTCCTCTCTAGGTACACCCATGGTCAAATCCATGTTCGGACATTACATCCTTTACCGTAAATCTGACTTTAATAAACTTTTTAAAGAATTATTGGGTTGGTACTATAACAGTTTTAACAAATCCCATCATCTACTTTCGCTTTCGCATTAGAAAACGTATCTTCCTCGACACACCTATATTTCAAAAATGGCTTGTCCGATATATTCCGAATTTGTAAAAAAAGGAGGAATTGTAAAAAATGAACCTTTATTAATTTTTATTATATTCTAACGATTAGGAATTCTATTTCACTCATCTGCAAATATAACATGCTTGACATCCCCATGTTTCGAAAAAAGTTTGTCCGAATAATCCAAAGTTCGGAGGTAATTTGGAAATAGGTGTTTTTGAAGGATAGTTTTGAGATTGTGTGGAGACAACTTAAATGAATTGTGACTATTCAATTATTGAGGTTGACTCTTTTAAAACTGGCTCAAAGGACGAAACGTTGGATTTTTTAAAAATAAAAATTAGAGAGAAATTTGGATCATTGAAGTTGATGTTTTTATTAAAATAAACCACTTTCAAACAACCAATTAATATACATATTAAATCAGTAATCTAATTAAATACTGCTTGAATAATGATTTTTTTAATTCCTTGAGTCTAGTTTTTATTGTTTACATAAAATAATTAGTATCCAAGCTAAGTATCAAAAAACTATTTATTATTTCTTCAAAAGTCTAACGTTTCAGCCAATTTTGCCATTCTAAAAGACAATCTTAAATATAAATTTACACTTCACATCCAATAATTAAAAACATTTTGCAGGCTATTCTGCCCAGGTCATTAATTTCAATGAAATAAAATTAATTAATAAAGTGTCATTTCAACTTGGACGACTTAAGTTATAAAAAAAATTGCTGTAACCTCCCAGATACATGCCTGTCCTAAATATGTAATTTTATTTTCGTATAGCTTCTTGTTTTCGAGCGCGGGTGTTCACATACAAACACACTCGGTTATGTGGACTCAGGGAACCCCAAAACGTGTATTTCGGTTGAAAACTCGAATTCTTAATGTTTCATGATCTCAATTCTTCCTCTTACTATGTATTGCAAATATATATA
>NW_027114575.1:841092-844522 GCF_000696795.3 Halyomorpha halys
TAAAGTAAAAGTAAAAACTGACTTTACAGGCAGCATATTAATTTGATGCCTGTTTTAAACACGTGAAAAATACAAATTATGATCTTTATTTCAGAAAAAAAGTGGGAAACAAACTCCAGCTAACAATAACTGCACTAACATAGTGACTAATACAGACAGGTATAACCTGTTATTAATGCGATAAAAATAACCTTGGAAATATTTTCAGTCTCATTTCTCGAAAATGTCTGTTCGAGGAACAGGGTCAATAAATCTGATAAAATTTACATTTCCTCTTTTTTTTTAACCCTACTCTCCGATTTTAATTGAAAAAATTAATCGTTTTAATAATAATTTTTATAATTTTAAAAAGTATGTTTTGTGTATTAGCTTACACTGTTATGAATTAGTCATAATAATGGTTACAGATACGGGTAACTACCTATCTACTGAAGGAAGCGTTTTGTATTTTTTATAGTTACTGTTCCATTCCTAAAGTTTGTATCGTGATATTAAGAAGCCTAAATCCTTCCTCAATAAACGGCCTGTCTAACTCAAATATAATTTTTCAAATCGAACTGATATTTCATAAAATTCGTACAAACTCGTCAGCTTTATATAATATACTAGTTTCAATAGAAATAAAGTGATTTTAGTAGAATTACATTTTACTTGTTATTTCATAAAAAATAATAAATAAATTATTAATAAAATCTATAATCATAAAAAAATATGTATGTTCAAACAAACTCTTCAGCTTTATAGTTTATGCTAGTATAGATAAATATAAAGTGATTTTATTGGAATGTAATAAAATTTTCATTCTTATTTGATAAAAAAATATGCATTTTTTATAGACATTTCTGTCACGGTGTAGTTCTAAATATGATTTTAATTTCGACTTGAGATGCATTTAACTTACATTTCTCATTTAAACCAGTTCATAATTTCAGATATAATTCTTCATTTATTAGAGAACCGACTGCATACAATTTCTAGGGTAACAATTAACAAACCTTGTTTTATTTATGACTTCATTAAACAGCAAATACTCATAATTTATCAAATAATTTTTATCCAAGAACTGGTGAGTATAAATTTATCAAATGGATGAGAAATAATTTTAAAAAATCATTCTCAACCCAGACATTATTAGGAAAAAAAAAAGTATCCTTCCATAGTATTAAGAATAAGTTTTAATTTAATTTTTTAAATTATCTAAAATATTTTACAGTTTTTAATCTTAGAGCTGGTGAATATAAATTCATGAAATAGATCATAAATAAAGTTATTCTCAACTCATACATTTTTATTCGATATATTTGTGAATACCTATCAAGTTTTTTATACTCAACAGCTTTGAATCCACCACTAGTAGGCTAGTAAAAATTTATAAACAAATCCAATGTAGAAAAAAATTAATCTAAATTAAAAATTTGATCTATTTATTATAGTTGCCCCTAATTTCGATTCGAAGGTGATATTATTTGAAAAATTATAACGCAATAATCCATTTCACAGAACAGTCAAATGACTTTTTCGACTAGGGAATGAACTTGAGGTGATACGGCTTGAAGGACAGCAACATTCTCGAGACTTTATAAACTTCCCACATTGTAACTGTCCCTCTCACCAGCCCTACCCATTCCTGGTAAAGAAAAAATATAATTTCACTGACTATCTATTATTATCGTATTTATTTAAAACTGTATCATGGTTGCAGATGAACTATGCAAAAGAGAATAGAAATGAACGAAAAACATAAATACCCAAAAGAAACCTGTTATATGAGGAAGTGATTTCGAATGTAGCTAACCTACATCAATCTGTAGTTGAATTCCAATAGAGTAATTTCGTATCTAATGTGTCTGTTTCTTCCTGTTTACAAAAACATAGTTTCCAAAAAAAAAAAAAAAAAAGGTTTCAAATGAAATAGGTACCAAAGTGGAGCTCGATGCTAAAGCCCATAATTCAATCAAGTAATGAATTTGGTTGTTTTTCCACCAGTAAGTTCAAGCGAAAAAGTGATAGTGAAGCAAATAACAACACTAAATTCTGCGTGGAGAGAGCATCATAAAGTAACAATTCCGTCAAGTGGTATTAGTACAAGAGCCCAAGATGAGAAAAAAGGCAGTTATCTCTCCCCAATTTTTGATTATTTTAATGAAAACTATGTATAATTACTAGTCAAAACTGATGAGTCTGCCAAGTATAGGTTGGGGGAATAAAAAATGGCGGCTGTTTCAAAGCGATAAAAAAATTTAATTTTTCATTCTATGCTCTATATCTTAAAATGCAGGAACAACACAAGAAAACCTAAGAGAACGTAATTTAAAGATGAGCAAATTTGCTAAAATATGAGCCCTAATAGAGTTATTTACGTTAAATAGTTTTCGAGATATAACTTTTTAAAAAGCAACATTTCATAAAAATGTTGTATGGGACGTAATAAAAGATCAGTAGTTAGTGAATTTATTTTGAAAATTTCATATCTCGAAAACTATTTGACGTACATATGTCTATTAGCACTCAAATTATAGCTAGTTTAATGATCTATTATGTAGTTTATGATGTTTATCTTCGTAGGAGTAATAGTTTTCATGAAATTTACTAATATAAATTGATTTATAGTTGTTCGGACAAAATTTTATTTGCCAAATTTATATTCATATGTGAATATCATAAAAACTACTACCCCTACGCAGATCAGTGTCATTAACTACTTTATAGTAAGTTAAATTTCCTTTATTTTGAGTGTTGGCAGACATATGTGCGTCTTATGGATCTAGAGATATATTTTTTCAAAAATCCAACATTTTATAAGAACAACTAGAAATTAACATTTTGTGAGTTTATTTTGTCAAATATCATAAAAACTACTAGTCTTACAAAGATAAACATTATTAACTATTTTATAATAAATTTAACTAGCTTTAATTTGAGCGCTGGCAGACATCAGGTTTCTGAAATGAAGTTTTTCATAAATCAAATTTATTTTAGCAAATATCATGAAAACTACTATTCCTACGAAGATAAAGGTTATAAATTCCTTTATAGCCCATTTTACAAGCTTTAATTTGAGTGCTAATAGACATCTGTACGTCACATAGTTCCTGAGATATAGATTTCTCAAAATAAATTAACTAATACTGATCTTGCTGTAAATTTTTAAGAAATTTTGCTTTTTAAAAAGCTATATCTCGAGAACTATTGAACGTAAATAGCTGGTTTAGGACTAATATTTCAGCAAATTTTCTCTTCTTTAAATAATGTGCTCTTAGGTTGTTGGTAGTTTTTTAAAATAGAGAGCTCCGAATGAAAAATAGAGTTTTTTTAAGGTATTGAAACAGCTGCCATTTTTTATTCCCCCTACCTATACTTGGCAGACTCATCAATTTTGACTAGTAATTATACATAGTTTTCATTAAAGTAATCAAAAATTGGGGTGAGA
>NW_027114575.1:849087-887887 GCF_000696795.3 Halyomorpha halys
CCGGACCAATATTGTAACCCCCGCCTTCAGCGGACCCAGCCCAACCCCTTATAATACCATATGGCAAAGGAAGGGCACCAGTTACATTTATATATACTTATATATATATATGTTTTAAAAAATATTTGTAATGATTTGAATGTAATTGAAATTGCTAATCAATTGATTAATTGAGAATGGCCGAAATGTAGGAGTTATAAGAAAATAAATATATTGATATTTTTTATTATAATCGATAGACAAACCTTTCTTAAACAAGAAATTAGATTATATATGTTTTTTTTGTATTAACTGTGTACTCATATCTTTCCATGGCTTACTTTACAATGGTTCTAAGTATATTTCCACTAACTTTACAAACAAAACAATTAAACTGTAGGAGAATAATCCGGGTCAATAAGGATCAAAATAGTAAGAGAAAACTATTTATTGTAAACTAACGTTTCTCCCCTCTGCAGTGCTTCGTCAGAGCTGAACACTGAGAACAGCTGTCGACTGTCAGTATTCCTATCTGGGGCAAAACGTTGGTTTACAATAAACAATTTCTTTTTTCCTATTTTGATAACTTTATTTACCACCACCAGGAATATCCTCCTACAATCCACTTCATACGGTCAACTATCTTCTTCCGATATAAAAACAATTAAACGCGTTCTTTCTGTTAGGGGAAATTACAAATTTTTCAATTAATTTTTATTTAATTGTATTTATTATAAAGCTAGTGGGAATTTACTTAGCACTACTGTGAAGTAACCCATCGATATATTACTGCAGTTAGTTTCTGGTTACATTAAAAAAAAAAAAATCGTTTACCGTTTACGAAATATTACTCGACCAAATTATCAAGTTATGGTATTCATTAGTCGCTTAATTTATTACTCCACAACTTGTTCGCTAGGATGTGTAGCTTTATAATTATAACAATCCATAGACATTAATGACAAAATGGTTTTACGCCTTTAAACAAGACCAAACAAACAAGTAACAGTTGTTGTAAGACTGCCAGAAGCTCGTTTCCAAGTTAAAAGTTATAATTTTTTTAAAAATATTTCTAAATGTATTTAATATAGGCTGAGGGGGATTATGTATTGGGATCCTATACTGCCACGTATTTTTGTACGTACGTACTATACATGAATGTATGTGTAGTGTGGTTTCAATAGGTTATCAATGAACTAACAGTATTGACCGGTACCTAATAAATATTTAATGAGGAAAATAATTAATTACTTTGCGTAACCCCGGAAAATTAACACCACAAATGAAAACGAAGCGACAAAATGCACATTATCCTGCCTGAATTTACGAGGAAAAAGCTGTATGCACGTCATTAAGTGGGAAACATTAAATACAATTAATCACAATGAGTATGCATTTCGTTGAATACAAATTAAATTTACTATATTTATATAAATATGGAATTTGATATCCGTCAAACTGACCGACTCAGTGAATGTAATTCTAAGATTGATATAAATGTGATAGTTGTCTTTAAAACTGTAATTAAATTTTAACAAATAAATAAATACAAATTTTTATTAAAATAATTCTATACCAAGGACAAATTCAACCCGTTATTACTTTTTCTATTATTTATTATAGTGGAGGTTTCTTGCTAAAACCAGTTCATCTTCAACCTTTTTATCCTTCTACATTATTTGTTTTTCCTATCCATAAAATAAACTGTCATTCATTCCAGACTCAGTCTTTCGGTCAGAATAAATTTATGTTAAACACGATAACGTTATAAAAATCATAATGTTAAAATCAAAAACATGTAATCTAGGAGGATGAAAAAGTTAAAGATGAGCCAATTCTAGCCATTGTAATAAAGAATTAAAGAAGCGAAGAAAGTTTGAAATAGTGTAATTAATCATAACCCATTTATTTTTTAAATAATATAATTTTAAAGTAGAAGTCAATAAATTTAATAATATTTTATTTTAAAGAAATATTTTTAAAAATTTCATTTGCAATAATTTTATTTTATTCATAATGTTAACATTTTAGCAATATCCCTTTCCTTTGTATAGTCAATATTTTTTTCTTCTATACCCTAATCACATTATTAAAATTATGTGGTTTCATAAATACTACTCCTTAAAGTATTAGAAGTATTTTATCTTGAGGCTTTTTTCCTCATTTTTAGTCTCTAGAAAGATTTGTAGATTGTCAATTTTTTTTACTGTTATCCAGGATTCACCATTCTCAAACACAAGAGCCGGGAAGAAAAAAAGGCAGTTATCTCACCCCAATTTTTGATTACTTCAATAAAAACTACGTATAATTACTAGTCAAAATTGAAAAGTCTGCCAAGTATAGGTAGGGGGAATAAAAAATGGCAGCTGTTTCAATACCTTAAAAAAACATTAATTTTTCATTCGGAGCTTCTAGAATGAAAATCTAAAAGAACATTATTTAAAGAAGAGTAAATTTGCTGAAATATTACCCCTAAAAGAGCTATTTACGTCCAATAGATCTCGAGATATAGCTTTTTAAAAATCTACTGAAAGATTAGTAGTTAGTTAATTTATTTTTAGAAATCTATATATCAGGAACTATGTGACGTACAGATGTCTATTTGCTCTCAAATTAAAGCTAGTTTAATGGACTATTTACCTATGTGAATTTATGACCTTACATTCATATGAGTAGTAGTTTTCATGATATTTGCTAAAATAAATTGAATTATAGTTGTTCGGACAATAAATTAGATTTATGAAAAACTTTATTTCAGAAACCATTAGACGTACTGATGTCTGCCAGCACTCAAATTAAAGCTAGTTAAATTTATTACAAAATAGTTAATTATATTTATCTTTGTAGGAGTTTTTCTGATATTTGACCAAATAAACTCACAAAATGTTAATTTCTAGTTGTTCGTATAAAATGTTGGATTTTTGAAAAAATATATCTCTAGATCCATAAGACGCACATATGTCTGCCAACACTCAAAATAAAGAAAATTTAACTTACTATAAATACATGACACTTATGGTAGTAGTTTTTATGATATTCACATATGAATATAAATTTGGTAAATGAAAATTTGTTGAAACAACTATAAATCAATTTATTTTAGCAAATTTCATGTAAACTGTTACTCCTACGAAGATAAACTACATAATAGCTCATTAAATTAGCTTTAATTTGAGTGCTAATAGACATCTGTACGTCAAATAGTTTTTGAGATATGAAATTTCCAAAATAAATTCACTACTACTGATCTTTCAGTACTATGGGACGTACTGAAATATTGCTTTTTAAAAAGGTATATCTCGAGAACTATTTAACGTAAATAACTGTTTTAGGTCTCATATTTTAACAAATTTACTCTTCTTTAAATGAGGTACTCTTAGGTTTTCTTGTGTTGTTCCTACTTTTTAAGATATATAGCTCCGAATGAAAAATTAGTTTTTTTTATCGCTTTGAAACCGCCCCCATTTTTTATTCCCCCTACCTATACTTGGCAGATTCATCAATTTTGACTATTAATTATACATAATATTCATTAAAGTAATCAAAAATTGGGGTGAGATAACTGCCTTTTTTCTCATCTTGGGCTCTTGTACTAAAAACAGTTGACAATGAGACTACACATGTCTAGATAAATGGGAAAAAAATGACAATCAAATGAAAATAATTAATAACTTTTTATTAAAAATAAAATGAAAATTCCATAGAAAAAATGTCCTGTACTTCAAACTGATACTTCCAGGAGTACAATGTATGTAATCACCTAATATCAATAATGTGACTAAAGAAAAGAAGAAATAAAAATTGAAAACGGCCGAAACGTTGCTAAACGTCGAAAATAGCAATTTTTTTTTTTTATAAATTGTTGCATTATAAAAATTTCTGCATTATGTACTAAAATTATACATGATTTATTTTTTCCTGTTTATTATTTCTTGCCTTAATCATTTTAATTATTTCTTTTCCAGATTTTTATTGCTCTTTAAATATGGTTAATTTTTCCATTATTTCAATTCTATAAAATTTTCTCTCTTTTTTTTTTCTATCGCTCATAAAAATAAATTTTAAGTTAAAACTATTTAAAAATATATAACTGTATAAAAAAGAAATGTTACGTGTAAGGAAATGTGGATTTTATGTAGTACTAAGATATTTTAATATTTTTCCATCAATAATTTTTTTATTTATTTAATATTTGAAATAATTGAAATGGCTTTAAAATAATCAAATAAAAATATAAACTAAATTTTAAATTTATAGCTTCTAAAATTAAAGTGTTTTTCCTTGACTCAAAATTTTTACCACAGGGGTGTGCTAATTAATTAAGTGCTAAGCAGACTAAAAGGCTGCGTAGGAGGTACACTTGTCTTGATCAGCCCTTCATTACGACAGCTTACTAGATTAGCAGGTACTGTGCAAGGCATTGACAGTACCTGCTAATCTAGTAAGCTGCTGGTGAAATATCTGGGTTTAGTATTAACACTGTTATTTGTGAATCCGGATCATGTATGTTCTAAACATTGCGTTTAAAGAACCAATGGCAGTAATGGAAGCAGAAGCAGTAGTTTCACAACCCTTAATGTAGTGATAAAGTGATTGAATATTTTTACGTATTTTCCTCTTAGGTATTTTTAGGGACTTCTGAATGGCAAATTTTGAATGAATTTTTATTTGTATGTTTATGATTTGTGTTTTTTTTATTGATTTAACCCTGACCTAGTCTGTAAAATTAGTTGTTGCTATGTGATTTCATTTTTTATTTCGATAGAAGAGCCTTACACTTGGTAGAGTGACATCCCGGTTTTGTTTTCAGAATGCTTTCAATAGCATTTCTCGCTAAAGAAAGTTTTCCTTTTTCTTTTGTAAAGGTTATGCAGAGACATAAGAATATAGCAGGTTATTAGAATTGACTAAGTTGTTATAGAATTAGTATTGAAATGTGAATGTCGATTTTATGGGCTTAGTCATTATGTCAACTGAATGGAGTATAAACACACTTGAAACACAAAGTCCAAAATAAACTTTCCCTATCTGATAAAAATCTCATTTGAGTTCTTCTTTAACAGCATAAATTAATTAATTCTTGATAAAAATTTACAACTCTTGACTTTGGAACTAAGGAGTATTACTGTCTTAATATGATTTCGAAACGAAACACCCCCTCTGTAAATCTATTGTATAAGCGTTTATTGATGGGAAACCACGAGGCTTATGTAATTTGTAATTAACATTAAATGGAATTAAATTATTTCCATTTATGTATGATGGAATTTACTTCTTCGACTATATTTGAAGGAAAATAAAAACTGAGATTTCGGAAAACTTTCCTTATCTCTCTACTGAATAAAGTGCATTTAGTCCATGATGAGGCAAGGCAAACTAAAGAATCTGAAAATGAATCATTTGTACAAACAGTGGCCATGAAGGCATAATTACCACTTTAAAATAAAAATTATTAATTCAATAATAATACGTTTAATTTCCATACGTAATCCATAATTTCCAAAAAAACTGTTTATATCAGATGTCCGAAATAGGTAAAGCCTATACAACATTTTGAAATTTTAAAATAAATCACATTTACTGCTATTACTAGAATTTATTTTTAGTTTTAGTTATAAATACTGGATTTAATAAATAATTAGACTCAATTATTAGGGGGAGGGGTAGCTCTTTGGTAAGACACTAGGCTATTAACTCCAAGGACCCGGTTACGAATCCGGTTGTGGTAGATAATTATTTTATCTTTCACTGAAGCTGTGAGCCAGCTCTGTGGGTTCGAAGGAGCCCTCCGGGGTCCACTCAGTCTCATTAATTGAGTACACTTAACCCGGTAAAAATCTGGTGGTCGAGCGTTGCTCTGACCAAATCACGTAGTTGTGTTAGGTGGTTGAGGTCTTTGCCGTCTCTGAACTTTAGCAACGCCAGTTCGAATCTGGCTTGTGGCGTTAACTTTTTTCATTGAGTGGCGGTCCCACAAAATGAAAAACTTGACCCCAGGCTGATCACCTGCAGATGATCACCCTACCACGTATGTCAGAAATGACCAGGAAAGTGTTCATAAAAAAATCACCTACTTGCACAACCGCTGGTCTAGTAACAGTACCTCCTTATAAAGTAATACACTCCTGACCCTCCATGGGTTCTTATGATACAAATTAATTATTATTTTAATTACTTTTATTCAATTATAACTTTTTAATTTTTAATTATTATATGATTGGTTGTATTGTTTAATTACACTAAGTTCACTGAATTAATTTTTTATGTTCTAAAAAAAAAATTTTTTTTGGGTCGATATGTATCGATTCAAATATATTGGTTTGAAAACTACTAACTTTTTTCGGTCATTTTCTGAATTTTTCTACTTCTACTATATATTTTTAAATAAAATGTTTGTAAATTCCTTAGTGATGTATTACTGATTAATCATATATGTAATTAAATCGATCGATGCTCACATCGCTATAGTTCTAAATTGTATAGAAATAATTGTCACATTATCCATTTATATTTGGTAGAAAATATTCTTAAACAACAAACTTAGCATATATATAAAGAAACGTTAGTAAAAAAAGTGAGATATCATAATGATAGGAGTTATTGTTCTCTAATGAATGATGAAGAATCTGGCAGATTTCTCACATAAATTCAATTTATAGATAATTAGTTTTATTTTTTAGTTTCATTTAAAATCATAACGACTCACGTTGGAAACTACGTTTTAGAAGGAAAAATAAACAAAGATACAACGGTATTTTTGTTTTTGATTTCGAATACTACTTATATTTTCATTGAATTGTGGAAACAAACGAATTTTCCTTGGATGTCGAATGGCCGAAAAAAATCAAGTTTTATATGATAGATAACTAAGAGGAGGTCTTGCAGAATAATGACAAAATATAATGATTTCCTCAAGGACTTTTTTGTAGAATATAACACGTAAAATTTTTGAAAATGGCCATACAACACCATTAAGAGTTAAAATTTGAACATCTGTGAAGAAATGCGTTTAATACTACAAGTTTTTAAGTTTTTTACTTTAAGATACACCGACTTAAAAATTCCTAGGAAGGCCAGGAGTTCTTAACAATTATACCCGAATCGCCCTTACGTAAAATAATTTTCGGAACCTGTGTAGCTTCGTAATTTGTATTAAAAAAGTTTTACTAATGGTGGATACTTTTACTTACTATAAATATGACAATTTAAAACATAATATCCTTGTAAAAGCTTTCTTTTCTTTATTTCTTGCAAATTTCATCGGTATTTAAGTTAAAGATACAAGTAAATGTAATGAGCTATAATGCCATGAGAAATGTGTAAAGAAACTAGCCATTGGTAGCCCTGTAACATTTCTACATCAGTAGGTCTTGAAGCCTACATCAATTGTCTCGGAGGATTATCAGGAATAGAAGAAGAAGCAAAGACAGGAACTAATGGGTGACGGTGATAATGGAGTTTATTATTGAAGGATGGATATCTGGTTCGGGATAGATTGGTTACATATGTAACATTATGCTCTCTATGTATGATTTTATTTGTGACAATGTAAGAGCATTGATAAAGGAGATTGAAGAGAAAGAATTGAAAGAGGAAGGATTTAGAATTGTAAGAGTTTAATACGATTGGGATTCGATCATTGTAATGGAGCTCCAAAGCTAAATTCCGTTAGTCCAAATAGGCCTCATTATAGTCATGTAAATGAGTCTTTTGTAGTTAGTTGGAAGTTTAGACTGTCTAGTAAGTGTTGTAATAGTCGGAATCGACGAGTAGTTTCCAGTCTTCAGTTCTGTATGAGGACGCCAAGTCGCCTAGTCGTTTGTCCTTGAACTATTAGGTTGTGGATGTGTTCAACATTGATAAATTTAAATAAAGGGTACTGTAGGACTCTCTGTAAGTTTACAACAAAGGGTAAAGGTGATTTGTTGAGTCTTATTTTAATCCTCCAGTTTTGGCACCATTCTTCAAGGTTATGGGATTGAAGGCTTCACCGCTGAATTCATAAATACTTAATTATATTTCTACTTTATCAACAACGAACAACTTACTCGCTTTGGTCTTATTGTTTATATTACGTCTTAGGTCTTATTATGTGGTTAATGGTTTGTATTATTGAATATTAAATAAGCTTAAAAAATTAAATATGAAGATTCGAAGCCTATTTTAGTGAATTTCGTTAAGATTTCTTCTCCCTGCGTTTATATTAAACATTTTTTTTACCTACAATTAACATAAGTTCTTGGCAAAAATGTGATATTTAGGTACCTAAACAACATTGTTTAGAAGTTGTTTAGACAGTTTATAGTTATTGTGCACTATACGATTTATTAGCATTATTTTATTTATACATTATTTGAAATTTCCTCACAAACCTAATTTTTTTGTTCATATTTGGACACCAAAAAACTAAGACATCGCTAAGTCATAATCAACCGATTTTCGCTTGACAATGGTAGCGCTACCAACTAAGCAAAACCCCTTGAGAGTCATATTTGAACTTTTGCTTTTCAATAAGGACACTCAACTATATTAAGCTTTCACACGCTTTCACAGTGTTCAGAGCTTTTGTCGGTCCGATTCTTATAAAATCATCGAACTTTCAATTCCATTTTAGTTTTCATTTAGACTCGATAAAACGTACTCTATCGCTTTCCTTAATATGATTAATGTTTCCGATAAAAAGTATGTCGAACCCCTGGAAGAGACCCAGTTGGGAAGCACAGCTATAAGGTTACGTCCGAATGCAGTGATTACCAAATGGGCGCTGAAGCGATTCAGGAGGAGGGTGAAAGCAACAGGTGCATTTGGTGGGCGATGTATAACTACAAGTTGTCACAATTAACAATATTACTGCTGACGAAAATTAGATTACTACTCTTTAAGATTATTTTTAGTATTCCAACTATTTTGTATTACATTATATTCTGAGTTCAATAAATAGTTTCATAATTTCAAAGTCCAATGTTTCTGATTTACACCTTTCTTGCCTATATTATGTAAAAATGTTAGAAACATTAATACATATATTTCCAATTAATTGTTATTACAATTTTTAAAAAAAGTAATTTCCAGAGGGCGCTAAGTAATATTTTCCCCTGGAAATGGGACGGTAGGATAAAAAAGTTTGGTAACCACAGTCCTAATGGGACGGCATAGCCCTATCGACCGTTACTCGCTGCGTTGGACAATGAAATAAACTATTAGTGTCCTTATTTAACATTTTTTTAAAATTATTTATTTATTGTAATTTACAACTGTACAAAATAATACAATAGGTAAATATGTAGTATGTTTCATATACACTTGAAAATCTTGGGAAGGAACCACCCATTGGTGGTACTTCAAACATTAATTTAAACTAGAAGATCCCGTGGCCATCTTCTTTTCAGACGCCTCGAAGGATTATCAGGGATTGTTAAGGATGAAAGATTAAGAATTAATGGGTTAGGATGGTTAAGGCGTTTGGAATAAAAAGACGCATATCTGTTTTGGGTCAAATCTGCAACGAATGGGATGTTAAGGTCTTTATGAATAAGTTTATTTGTGACGTAATAAGGAGTTATTTAACATTAAATTTTCAATAAAGACAGACAAATATATTCCATACGTTCGAATTTTAGACTGCTTCCTATTAATCTAAAGGCGTGATTTATTTCAGAAATTAAATTTTCTTCCAGACATAATTTCAGTAGGGAACCAAAGAACATGTCTGTTGGAAGTATTTGAAATAAATTGAGGAATGATTTTTTATTAATAAATATAATTAGATGATACCATTCGTGTTTTGTTCTAAATAATTAATTCCCATTAATTATGCATAGTACATTAGTACAATTAAATCCAATTCATTAATTTTCTAGTAATTTTATACTTATTAGTATTGTTTTGATAATTTCATCGATATATTCATCAATTCACTAAGAAAAATTATTCGTTATGAAAAAATTTGACAATGAATACAGAAATAGGTTTTATGGGACGGAATTCATGCCTATTATCATTTAAATTGTCCCTAATGTGAGAAAATACTCGTAAAAGCACTTAAGGTGAATACGTCAATCTTTCGCTTTATGGAATTAGCTTAATATGAAGCAGCATATTTATCAGATTATTTACAAAACTACCATAAACGAAGGATTTCCCACAATTTATATAAACCGGAGAATAATGGTGGCAATCACCGTGCTTAAGTAACTGTTAAATTGTCAAAAACAGTAATAATACGCACTTGAGAAAATCACCGCATAAAACCGTAATGGGATAACGTTTAATTAATCATGTTATTGTTTTGTTTTTCCGTAATCAACCTTCATCGTTTGTGGATAACACAAAGTCAACTAATGACCTTATGCAATTTCAACTTTAATAGGTTGAAATTTTCGGAACATTATGCCTTATGAAAATTGTTCATTTCGATTTATTTTTTACACATTCCGATTTGGTTTATAAATTTTATGTACAATTTTCTTACACCTCCAAGGTATTAGGACGTATATAGATTGTTGTAATTAAGGCTCATTATTGTCAAAGCAATACAAATCGAAATTGATTTTAAAAAAAAATTAGAATAAAGTAGCTTCGAAATATTACTGAAAAAGGATTAAAGGTTTAGAATCAAGCCCCTGTCGTTTGGTAGTGTACTGTATGAGGTTATGGGGTCTAGATCACTATAGCATAAATAAATTACATATCATAAATAATTTAAAAAACATGACATTAAACAAAAACAAAAAAAATTAAAATTAAATTATGTAGTTCTAAAAATAATTGAAATTTTTTCTATCAAAGGTATGTTCAATATATCTACTTCAAACAAATTATATAAAAATTATTATTGTAGTATCTCCTGTAGATATGTTAAATGTGTATTTAAAATGTTAATTGTAAGAGCTGTTTGACTGGAGAAAATTAAAATTTTGATATAAACTGAATACCTTTTTGCTCTAGAATTTTAATTTGTAGAGGGCTGGCCACACTGAGTGCTTTGGCAATAGAGTGCTGGAACACAGTGGCAACACAGTTTAGTTATCTAAGAGAACGGTCAAAGTCATGTGAATAATTATTGTGTATCGCCATTATATTATGTTGTATCAATATATGTTCAACAAGATTGTAAAGAGTTGTTATTTAAACTGCCTACAAATTACAGAAAATTTTTCACATTAGATATATAATTTTTTATTGACAACTCATTGATTGTTATTCAAGTTTTATTTAAAACAGAAAAATAAATCAGATGTTAGTCATAATTTTATAAAGTGTAAGTAAGCAGGTGCTTAGAGTGTTATAAATAGTAAAGGTACTATCTCATATATAAAAATGAATATTTGTTCATACTTTATGGTCTGTCTATTCACATCCAGTTGTGATGGGACATCTTGCTAAATGTTTAGGATTTTTTCCGGGAAGATTATTGCTTGGCCCGATTTTTTCGGTAAAAACTAAAGTTATTATAAAATTAAACATTTTTGTTTAGGTACTCAAAAATTATACATTTTCTTCGTGGTTATTATTATTATTATTGGCCAATCGATTTCTCTCTTTCTCAAGAATAAGACAAAATATTACTGATTATATTTAATAATTTTTATTCACAAAAGTAACCTTTGATAGGTCAGTAACTCTTAATTATTTCAATACAGTACTAAATTTGAGCACAATGAGGGTATTTAAAAAAATACTATTCATATTTTATATAGTATATATATATATATGACAACATCATAGGTAATCAAATTGTCTAAAAGAAAAATATCACCTAAATCACATCAGTATTAACATTTATACACCGAAGTTAGCTGTTGGCATTTATGCTACTATAGTTACTGTCTTATGGCTTCATCTATATATTAATTGATATAAAAGTTTCAATAGTGTTTAATTAATGTATATGCATTCTCAAATATAGCAATAGCGAATCATTGCTGGGTCTGCTAGTTACTGATAAAATAATTTGTTACTCAGATATACAACTTATTATCTGTTATTGTTGAACATTGAAAGATAGAAAAAATAAATTATAACTAAAATTCAATCCCATTTTGATGATAAAAATTCAATCTCCCTTTCTCCTAAATGTCGCAGGAATGTATAATTATATTTATGAAATTATTAGTCTCTTCCGAAGTAAAGTCTACGTGCTTAAAGACCGATATTCCTTATCTGTAAAAATGTTTCTTCATAAATAAAATGGAGAAATCATTCGAACACAATTCCTCAAAATACTACGATTGTGTAACTGGAGGTTAACTCAACTGTGAGTACCCAATCAAGCGTTTAATTATCCCTATTATGTAGTTTCGGAATCAGTTTTGCCTCGACAGCCCAAGAAAAACGTTTGCGACTCGTTAAATTAGTATAGCATTAAATTGGGAAAATCAAACTAACTGTGAGAATGACAAAGGGGAGAGAGAAAGAAAATGCTGTTTCGGAAGATTTAATAGACAAGATAAACACCAATTTAAAAAAAAAAAAGAAAAAAAAAGAAAAGGTCATTGCATTGTTATAAATCACCTAGTAACATGACAGAATTATGACGAAATGAATGTTTTTGGTATAAAATGTGGAAAGAAATAAGTACATAGAATGAAAAAATAAACATGTGATAGGTAAGCGTTTAAGCACAATTAGGGAGTTTTCTATCAAAAGAAGACTTTTTTGGAAAATAAAAAATTAAAACCAAAACTAAAAAAAAAATACTACAGCTAAAACTTATTTATTTCTTTATCTGTACCTTATCAAGTAAGTAGGTGTTATAGATTAATATTCTCAATCAAAATTTTACTTATCTAGATGAGATACTTGTATAATTGTTAAATTATATCTTTTTTGAGAGAGATATATTGACTTTTAATAGAAAGAAACCATATGATTTAATTTTTTTTTTTTTTATTTATCTATGTTTTTTCCCCTATTTTTGGAAAATAAAAATTCTAAAACCAAAACTAAAAAAAAATACTACAGCTAAAACTTATTTATTTCTTAATTGTATTTTTACCTTATCAAGTTGGTGTTATAGATTAATATTCTTAATAACAATTATACTTATCTAGATGAGATACTGCTATAATTGTTAAATTATATCTTTTTTGAGAGAGATATATTGACTTTTAATAGAAAGAGGCCATATGATTTAATTTTTTTTTATTTATCTATATTTTTTCCCCTATTTTTGCAAAATAAATTGTTTACAGAGTAACATTCTTAGAAGTGACGCTGCCCTACTGCCTTAGCTCAACACTGATTACACAAATTTCTAAAATAAAATTTTTATGCGTGTCTCCATATAGTCAAATATAGTGCATACAATTTATAATGGCTGGAATATTCGGATAACCACAATGTTTGTGATTGTTCATCAACTGAGGCTATGTTAATTAAATACATATTAAGAATATATTTATTTGACCTATATTAGCTAAATAAAGATCTATGCTTCTTCCGATTCTGCTCGCACCGATTATGCCAGGACATTTATTTTATGGAGACAACATGTGTTATCCATTTGTGAAATGGATAATTTCAATGAGTAAATGGAAATTTTATATTGAGAGTTTTAATAACGAAGGATAGAATGTCCTTTTTTCATACATAAGTCTAGGATATATTTTATTGTTCGGATTAGTTTATGTAGAATTTGACACAACAGTGACTAAGTAACTTAACTGTTACTTTGGGTTACTTTTAAGTTCGAAGCGGACCTATGGATTAATTATCGGCCTTCTCACTGAGGTTAGAATCATGGGCGTAGATAGTATCTCTAGGTCTGGCCATGGCCCATCTAACACCTGTCTGGACCTCTCTAGGCAATTTTTAAAAAAGATATACGAAGAAGATAGACGAGAACTAATTATTATTTTGCCAGTTATATGACAAATAATATTCATAATTAATTATTAATTAATATAATTAAAAATTAAAATCTGTGCAACTATACCCATGGAGGGTCAGAAGTCAGGGGTTCAGTTTTTTGTAAGGAAGTGCTGTTTATTATTTATTCTGATTAAAATTAAATGTTGTTTTTAACGTGTATTTGGTATCTACGTTAAAAATTAGAGGAGAGATTACCTTGACCTAGGTACTTGCTAGAGATATACAGCACTAATTACTTTTCTTGATTTTTTTTAAAGAAAATTATGGAATACTTTCATTTCTCGGTCGATTCTGTAAGTACTTTTAAAATAACTCACGCAGAATTATTCATATTCCAGATTAGTCTGGTACAAAAAGCACTCTTTTGTAGTACTCCTTTCTCTCGTGGATTATCGAGATATCCCAAATAATCATAAAAATTCCTATCATAAGGATAACGAAAGTAGTCAATAAAATTAAATGCAACAATGTAGATGTAGTGAGAATTGGTGAAACCAATCTAAGAAAGGAAATTTGACGGGTGTAGATTGGAAAAACGATCTACTGTCTGATGACTGTTTATGTTTGATTGCCACCTTTGTGGGCGTCCTGTTGGTTTAATGTCCGGAATAGTGGGTTAGTGCTGTGTTAGAGGCTATCAAAGAACTTTATGTGACTCGGAGAGATGAATACTGTAGCTGTCGGCAGTCCAAGTGTCTTAGGGATGTAATTAGTTTTCGCTCTTCGTAATGAGGAATGCTCCACAATGAGTCTCAGGATTCTACTCTGAAACTGTTGGAGTTTCTTCGCTGTTGTGGGTGCTACGTTAGACAGCATAGGTGCTCCGTTGATGACCGGTAATTTGAAGCAGAAACTTGTCTCAAGGATTATATGTTAGCAGATAATTGTAAACTTTGTTCTTGACCATATTTACTTTATTAGGGCAGTAACAAGCCAGTGTTAGTTTTCTGTCAAGGGTAGCAGCAAGGTCCACTACACTGCCTGCCGGTCTGCTCTCGCACCCTGCTATCCTATGGACTTTAGTTGCTTATTCATAATAGTACAAGAGCTCAAGAGGAGAAAAAAGGCAGTTATCTCTCCCCAATTTTTGATTACTTTAATGAAAACTATGTATAATTAATAGTCAAAATTGACGAGTCTGCAAAGTATACGTAGGGGGAATAAAAAATGGCGCCAGTTTCAAAGCGATAAAAAAAAAATTCATTTGTAGCTCTTATCTTATCTTAAAAAAATAGGAACAACACAAGAAAACCTAAGAGAACGTCATTTAAAGAATAGTAAATTTGCTAAAATGTGAGTCCTAATAGAGTTATTTACGTTAAATATTTTTCGAGATATATTGCTTTTTAAAAAGCAACATTTCATAAAAATGTTGTATGGGACGTACTGAAAGATCAGTAGTTAGTGAATTTATTTTGAAAAATTCATATCTCAAAAACCATTTGACGTACAGATGTCTATTAGCACTCAATGAGTTATAGCAGTTTAATGAGTTATAAAGTAGTTTATGATGTTCATCTTCGTAGGAGTAATAGTTTACATGAAATTTGCTAAAATAAATTGATTTATAGTTGTTTCAACAAATTTTCATTTGCCAAATTTATATTCATATGTGAATATCATAAAAATTACTACCCCTACGAAGATAATTGTCATAAACTACTTTATAGTTAGTTAAATTTCCTTTATTTTGAGTGTTGGCAGACATGTGCGTCTTATGGATCTAGAGATATATTTTTTTAAAAATCCAACATTTTATACGAACAACTAGAAATTAACATTTTGTGAGTTTATTTTGTCAAATATCATAAAAACTACTACTCCTACAACATGATTAACTATTTTGTAGTAAATTTAACTAGCTTTAATTTGAGCGCTGGCAGACATCAGTACGTCCAATGGTTTCTGAAATGAGGTTTTTCATAAATCAAACTTATTGTCGGAACAACTTTAAATCAATTTATTTTAGCAAATATCATGAAACCTACTATTCCTACGAAGGTAAAGGTCATAAAGTTCTTTATATTCCATTAAACTAGCTTTTATTTGAGAGCTAATAGAAATCTGTACGTCACATAGTTCCTGATATATAGATTTCTAAAAATAAATTAACTAACTACTAATCTTTCAGTAGATTTTTAAAAAGCTATATCTCGAGATCTATTGGACGTAAATAGCTCTTTTAGGGCTAATATTTCAGCAAATTTACTCTTCTTTAAATAATGTTCTTTTAGATTTTCATTCTAGAAGCTCCGAATGAAAAATTAATGTTTTTTTAAGGTTTTGAAATAGTCGCCATTTTTTAATCCCCCTACCTTTACTTGGCACACTCATTTTTGACTAATAATTATACATAGTTTTACATTCAAAAATTGGGGTGAGATAACTACCTTTTTTTCTTCCCGGCTCTTGTACTATAAGCCCTATCGTTCGCTTCTGGAAGGACAAAATAATACAGTTACACCTTAAAGTACCAACGGTAGAAAAAGGTCAGTATCTAATCCGAATTATGTAACAAATGGGTAATGTATTTTATGAATTCATATTCTGTTGTTTTTTGTTTTTAGAGGGATCGGGAAAAAATAATAATACAGTCGATCTTCTCGGGATTATCTTTAATATTGTGCCTTTCCAGTTTCTTGGTTATTTCCGTAGAAGCCTTCTCTACCTGCTTTAGAGTGTTCTATGTATTGTTTGAACGCCTGTATGGCTATGTCGTCGCCGTAAGTCCAACAGTAACAGCTTTGTATTCTGAGAAAATAACTGGAGATAGTATAGATATCTGGTACTCTATAGGTGTGTAGAACCTCTCCGGAGGAACTCTTAATAAGCGGTGCTACAGAAATTAAATCAATATCATGTAGAGCTGTTCTGGGAATTCGTTCTCCTGCAGTGTCTTACATAACAAACTATGGGACACTAAGCCAAACGCTTCCGTGCAGTCTATTAAGGTCATAGCTGATGCCTCTTTCTTCTTTGTCTTCTGGCTTGTGGTGATCCGGAGTGATCAGGAAGTGGTGATCCGGGCAGAGGACGGCCTGGAAGCCAGTCTGCTTCGGTTAGATTAGCTCAATTACTGAGCAATAGGTTT
The DNA here is from genome assembly GCF_000696795.3 of Halyomorpha halys. NCBI lineage: Eukaryota > Metazoa > Arthropoda > Insecta > Hemiptera > Pentatomidae > Halyomorpha > Halyomorpha halys. Next base: position 866,030 of record NW_027114575.1, read on the forward strand.
TGCGATAATTAAGATTAATTTTCTCAAAAAAACTTGCCCAAGTGCGGAAGCAAGCTTATTGGTCTACAGTTGGCTGGTTAAAATCTGGTCTTCGTGTGTTTCAGAAGCAGGAAGAGGATGGGTCCGTTATCCAGTTTCCACGACAATTGTTTTGTTTTTTCGAATAATAAAAAATATCTGGAAAAAAAATTGTTTAACGCGTACGAATATAAATACAAGAAATTATAAACAATAAGTGCTGAACTCCTTTTACTCTGAGATATTCTGAGGTGAGTTTGTGTACGCAGAGTCGCAGGTGCCAATAAGCGCTTCACATTTTTTCTGGGGCATATTCATATAATTGAAATATAATTAATTCATCGATTTTACAAGAAATAGATTACAAAAATCTATTATTAACAACATGAATGTAAAAATAGCGATCCTTGGAACCATTCTTTAAAAATGGAATATGAAAATTACATCTTTTTGAAAATTACCTATTATTTCATTTTTTGTTTAGTTTATTCTTTCTACGTTTCAGCTACAAAGAGCCTGTTTCAAGAATAAATTTAAATTATTTATTGATACGATACATAATTTATTAGTCATGAAAATGGTCTTAATAGCCAAAACTTCGGAATTGGAAATTAAACAAATAAAAACTTTTGCTTGGTGACCTAAAGAAAAATTAAAGTGAAACCAGAACATTTATAATTATTATGTTTTATTTAGAGGTCCCATATCCGTAAAATTGGTTATACACAAAAAAATGTAAATTTAAATAACGGCGCTCCTATTTTTTAAAATCTGGTCTCTTTGGAATATTGGGCCAATTTCTTCGTGCAGTTCCATTGTTTCTATTATCTTCACGGTTAATGTTCTAGATAGGTTTTACAATTAACTTTACAATAAAAGTCGATAAAATATAAAATTTTAAGTTTCCAATAAATTCTTTATTTTTTTTTTAATCTTTAATACTAAATCCACATCTGTGACTCAGGATGTGGCAATAAGCGGATGAGACGAATATAAAATAATAATAAAAAAGAAATATTTACGAGCTGTACTAAAACCTTTTCATCGCACCATAACTTTCTACATTTATTCAATTACAAATCATAAAATATCGACAATCTACAAACAACTGCTTGAAGAAATAAAGGCCACAACATATTGCACACAAGTTATGTAAATGCTGAGAAACTACTTTCCGAATTCCGACACATAATATCACTCCCGAACACTGTCAGTATTTATCCATTACTTCGAACATTTGGAACCATTAAAAACTCCTTAAAGAAACATAATTTAATATATTTATTAAAATGTTACAAAACTTTATTATTCTATTATTTTTTTAGAATAAATTTTAGTCATTTTGGAGTTTTAAAAATGAAATTGTTATGTGGAATGCATAACTAATAAATTAATATATTTATTAAAATGTTACAAAACTTTATTATTCTATAATTTTTTATTTTTCTAGAATAAATTTTAGTCATTTTGGACTTTGAAGTTTTAAAAATGAAATTGTTATTTGGAATGCACAAATAATAAATTAATATATTTTTTGAAATGTTACAAAACTTTATTATTCTATTATTTTTTATTTTTCTAGAATAAATTTTAGTCATTTTGGACTTTGGAGTTTTAAAAATGAAATTGTTATTTGGAATGCACAAATATATTCTATTATTTTTTTAGAATAAATTTTAGTCATTTTGGACTTTGGAGGTTTAAAAATGAAATTGTTATTTGGAATGCATAACTAATATACGAACGACCAATGAAAGAAATCAAAAAGTTTGCTTTTGTAGGTGTTTTTTTTTTTTTTTTTTTTTTTTTTTTTTTTTTTTTTTTTTTTTTTTTTTTTTTTAAGAAATCTTTGTATGTATATGAGAAAACTTATGGTTGACTTTTTCAACACAATTGAAGAGTTTTCTCTAATTAGGTTCTAATTAACACTTCTTGAAACTTCTTAGAGTGAAAAAATAAATGTCTTAAAACAAACGGATACTTTTTCCGAAAATATGATAAAAAATTACTGGGATAAAGATTTATTGTGTTAATGTTTTGATCAAGTGATAAAAAATACTTGCATCTGACCCGTGTTTGACTCATCACACCCGATCAGTTTTGGCAGAGTAATTAAATCTATCAACAATTATTTGAGCTGATAAAAGAAATGATTTGTTGGCACGGTATAACCCAATTTGACTCATTCCATCGCCTATGTCAGTAAAAGTTATTTACAAATCCTATCTCAATCATCATTGCTGTTCATCTTCTATTTTCCGAATGAGGGAACTGTGTCATATTCATGTCACATACGACAGTCATCATTTTTAACGTTTCAATAACTGCACTGACTAACAAAAAACTTTATTTTTTTTGCTTAAAGAATATCTAATAGTTGAAAATCACTAATATAATATACAAATTAAAGAAATATCTTTTAGGATATCAAAAAATTAGATTTTTATTACCCTTAAACGTTTCAAAGAACATGTTTAATGTGATGTTACTTCCTCTGACCATCAGGGCTTTTAATCTCCTTGAAATGTTTTATGTGTGATTAGATTTTTTCTTAGTCGGCCGATCAAACCAATCTCTTGGTTTGATCAGCTCCTATTGTCCGATCTAATTCATCTGAATTAGTTCAATAGGATTTGGGACAGGTGGTTATTTATAACTATTTAATGATGCGAATAACGACCTTGTTAAAATGTGAATGCATAACAATTGATCTCACGTCGTTATGAACGAAAGAGAGATGAAAAGCATGAATCATCAAGGATATTAGTCTAAATGATGGAGAAATATAAAAAAACATCTGTTTGGTTTTTAGGCAAGTATTCCTCTGAAGCGGAAATTCTATCGCTCAGATATAATAACAAAGAGAAAAAGCCAGCAAAAAACATTTTCTTTTGAACTCCTCCATGACGTTTTAAGACGTAGGTGTCCTTCCATAAGTTACGGAAGTCTGTGGAAGGTTTATCGAAAAGATTGTGCGGTCCAGATGCATTGAAGGTACTGTGTGTTTTTCGGTAGTCTGTAACACCTGAGCTCAGATGAAGTTTTCTAGTATTTTTGTTTTTGCCGTTTTATTTTGCTAGTGATGATCCGAGTATTGTCAATTTTTTGTCAATAAAAATAATGTTGTTATGTATTGCGTGTAGGAAGGATGTGTTATAATCCTATTTAAAATGTGAGTGTTGCAGTGCTACCCCATATAATTCTGTTACCATCGGCAAACCTCAATTCAGACGTAAGAGTAGTCAGAAATATTAGCTGTAGAGCGTATCAGCGACTCTTTATAAAGAAAATGAAAGTTCAACAAAGCACTGTAAATTACACAAAATTATCTAAAATGTACACTGAATTAAATATAGACACTGTACAGGATTACGTATATAAACCGACACATAATTTCATCCATTCTTGACCCAACTCAAAACTAAACCCTCTAATCACAGAAATAGGAAACTACACTAAAACTGAAAATCGTATTTATAAACACAAAAGAACTAAACATAAATTAATGTAAATATAAATCAATAATATGTATTTAATGTTACTCAATTATATGTATTTTATTGTATCCAATGTTATGTATTTTATTTTAATTCAATAATATTTAGGTTTTTTTTTCCCTTCAGTTTATTTTACCAAAATGTAAATGTAATTATTATCTAGAAAATTGTATTGTATAACGGGGTATCCTAAAAAATATATTTATAATCTTAAAATTTTTTCTTGAGACTGGTAATTTCTTAATAAATAATTCAAAACACTATCCAAATTATAGTCTCAAAACCTTTATTTCTTTTACACGTCCAACGTTTCGGCCAATTCGGCCATCTTCAGGGACAATCTACTCAATATCACTATGAAACCATATAATTTAACACTTTAAAAACTTCATTCAGGCTATTCTGCCCAGGTCAAAACATTTATATCTAATAAGTCAATTATCCATTAAAAACCATAGTCAAAGTGATAAAAGTGTATTAATAGTGTGTGCAGAGAAATAATTTTGACTATGGTTTTTAATGGATAATTGACTTATTAGATATAAATGTTTTGACCTGGGCAGAATAGCCTGAATGAAGTTTTTAAAGTGTTAAATTATATGGTTTCATAGTGATATTGAGTAGATTGTCCCTGAAGATGGCCGAATTGGCCGAAACGTTGGACGTGTAAAAGAAATAAAGGTTTTGAGACTATAATTTGGATAGTGTTTTGAATTATTTACTAAAAAATATAGTTAATATTTTATATTACATATATTTTTTTAATAAAAATATTAAAAAAAAAAAAAATGTACTGGGTTGAAACATTCCGTTAAGTTTTTATTTATTGACTTAATTACTTCTTTTGTTGGCTTTATCTTCTTTGGTTTGGTATTTATTTACTTCTCGGTTAACCCACAGTTTAATGCACGATGGATCTACAATCGAAAGGGTAAAATGAATGAACGACCTTTCATTTTTAATGGCTCTACTGTATTGTAAAATGTTTCAATTTTAAAAGTTTTCTCCCTAAACGCTTTTTCTATGGTAAAAAAAAACAAGAAAATTGTTAAAGGTGTATTTTTGTAATTTGAAAAAGCAATTGGAACATTTATTTCCCCAAATCATTCTAGTCCATTTCTGATTTCGGAACTGGTTGAAGGTGTAAAATTTTAATTATAATCCCAAATCATCTTTCATATAGTTTAGAATTTTTAATGTATTAAAAATTTTGAAGGAAAAAAAAAGGTTCTTGTTATCTTTAGAAATAGACAGATTTGGGATAAATTTTAGGATTGGAAATGTAAAAAGTCTTAATCTTCCTTTAGGTTTTCAAATTCACTGTAATAAAAAAAAAAAAAAATTATATCTTCTTTCTTCTGTTCTGGTTATTTATTGATTATTATTGGACCTGCTCTAGTCTTTCTCCGTTCGCTTTGATCACCCTCATTACTCTCCGGGGTTTCTTTACTATCCTCAAACATTTGGTCTTTTCCGGGTTAATTTTCATGTTTATCGAGGCCATTGCCTCTTGCAGAACACTTACGTTGTATTGGAGGTATCGGTCGTTGGAAGTAAGCAAAACCAGGTCATCCGCAAAAGCCAACAGAAAATTTTATGGGTTGTAAGTTTCTGTATCCTAACTGAAACTGTCTCATTCTTAGCTTTCTTTATCGCTTTATCGAGGATAACTATGAAGTTATTTAATATTTCTAGACATAATCATCAGCAACTTTTTCAGCGTGTATACGTTTTTCAAGTTACAACCTTTATTCATTTTATTTTAAGAGCGGTTGCGATGTAGATGGTTCAAATAATAGCACACTCAGCCCTCTATAACATATTTGAAACAATTGCACCTCAGAGATTAATTGTTGTATCACATTATGACAATTAGCCAATTCAGTTTTAACAAGTAAAAATTTTATTTTAAATGTTTAAAATACAAACTCTGCTTAGATGAAAAAATATTTTAATAATTTCATCATTTATACTATAACTATAAATTTTAAGGAGCCAACAATATTAAATAAAATTACTGACCACCTGAGATCTCTCCATGCCGAAATTTTAAATGTTAATATAAATATAAATTAAATTTGAAGAAGTTTACTTCATTTTTTAAATAAATATTTCATAAACTGACAAAGTCTATCAAATCGATTATCGTCTTGTCTGCATTTAACCTAGAACCTTTAAGATATAAAGACTTTAGTCCGGACAAGGGAGATATTAAAGAAAGAGAAATTATTTGTAGTTGAGTTACCGGTGAAAGTTTAAAATTCATATAACCTGCTTTTATGTGAATTTTAAGCTTCGTTTTGTTTTTAGTTATTTTTCTATACAATTGTGAAAGAGGTTGGAATTCAGATACTATTTACGTTATTTTGAAGTTTAAAGCGAAGTTACAAGTTTATAATCAAATATAAATGTTTAAATATAAATAAATAAAAAAATCTACTATTATTTTTTTAATGACATAGGCTGTTTGTCTATTTTTGTTATCGAATAAATGGTTGTTGCCGTTCAGCTGTTAAAACTACCGTTAATAAAACTGAGTGATACATATACTTAAAACAATACAAACAGTTGAAACCCCAATTGTGTGCCCCGAAGTTTTACAAATGTCTGCAAAAAGCTTGAGCGAACGATTTCACCACAAGTCTTTCATCCTTAACATTTAACAATTTTGTACGTTGGATTTTTTTACCAACATAGAGCCGATTTTCATTTTGTATATTTTTATTACACCTTTCTTGGTAGATAAAGCGGTACTCATGTTCTCATTTTTTCCTTTTTTTCTTGCAGTTTAATAATACTAATAAAGTTATTTTATATCGTTCTGTGCATGAATTCCAAAAAAATAAGATCGGTTTTCTAAAACAAATCTTTTTATTTATTTAATTAGTCTACTTTGACAATGTATGTCTGGATCAAATAGGACAACGTGATATAAACGTTTAGAGCGTGATATAAAAATTATAATGACTACTTCTAAAAAAAAAAAAAAATACCAATATCAACGTAAGCTAATTCTAAGCGAAATAAAACAAAATAATGAATTACTCTTATGTTATTGGCACATAGGAAAGTAATAAAAAAGAAACCATTTACCTCAGCTCAACAAATGAATGGGTTAAGCAATTCCTGGATTAATAGCCTCATTTAACCATCAAAGCATACAGTTTAATTGTTTGTTAATATGTTTATATCCATGATGCTGAACTTCACAGCATTATTAATTTGAAAAAATAATATTTATATCTTTGTTCATTTGTTCGCTTGTACAAAACACAGCAGGATCACAATGTTCTTCCTGGCCTCAATCTTGAACCAACTGATCTCAAGCTGCTCATTTAACTTGATTTGGTAACTGTTATTTTTTAATAAATGTTAATTATTAATTTAATTACTACATTCATAATATTTGACTAACAAGTCACCCCAAAACATTTGATAAAGAAAAACATTTTCACAGCTGCAACTTAGATTGTTTATTAATGCAAATATTAAAAGGGAATAAAGAATATATGTGTGTGTGTGCATTTATATTATGCACATGTGCGCGCTGTCGTACTTGTTTAAAATTTGAATAATTTCCATATTCGAGTTCTTTCTTTCTAGATAGGATAATTCACTTTCATTTTAGTTTTATTTGTTACATATTGATTAGCTACTATTCATAATTTTTTTTTTTTAATTGTATTATTTCGTTGCGTAGTTTTGTTTTAAAAAGTCCCCTACATAATTTCCGTATTTTAAAGTATAATATATAAAAAACGTTGGATTAAAATCAACATTACTTTATATGCTTTAATTTTTATATTCATATTCACTCACTCCATGATAAGGGTTCGAAACATGTTTAAAGCATAGAAGTAGCTCATGATGATAAAGAATCTTTGAGATAAATTAAGAATCATAATTTAAATTTTAAAACAACGAAAAATTAAAATATATCTTTAGATTAGAGGTAAAAGTGATCAAGTGACTAGCGAAGATAAGGTTCTTTGCTATCGCTTCAGAATTGACGAAACTGTGAAATTGTCCATAATGATTAGTTAATTTTTGTAATTTCACAATTTTGTCTGACGATGTGATTATAATAGATATAGGTTGGTATTATTGGTTAAATAAATCAGTAAAAGAAAAAAATTTTGTTAGTTTCCAAAATATACCCTAAATTTTTACGGATTCGATTTATTATTTTATTTTATTAGAAATTTATGACAATTAGTAGTTTTGAAATAAAAAACAGGTTTTATAAAGGAAAAAGAGCGAAATTATTTTAATTTAGATTATAAAATAATCACATCTGGTTCTTCAATGATTACGTATCAGACATAAATCCTTACCCTGATTGATCCATATCTTACGACGGGGAGAGACTACAAGTAACTGGCCGAGTTCTAACGGTGTCCCTTTCTCTTCGAGGAAGTGGGGACGGCCTCCCTCAAGGAGACTAATCTTGCCACTTCCTTGGGAACATCGTACCCCGTGCCTTGGAGGATAAGAATCCACAACATGTACTTTATTTGTATTAAATTTTGTATTTTTTCCCTTAAATTCACGCAACCTTTACATACTTTGTATATAAATGCATTTAGTAAAAGATATTTCATCTTATTAATCTTTATTACATTTCCTTTTTCGTTTTCACTGTGTGTAGGAGTACATCTGAAACATAATCCATGCGTTTATTGAAAAGATAAACAAGATCAATTTTACCTTCCTGTACCTTGGAGAAAAAGTCGCTCACATTGACTTTATCATGGCATTCCTTTTCGAAAAGTCAGGATTAATGATAAGAAACGTGCCTCAATTTGAAATCTAAATAGAAAGAAATAATGCCCTAGGCCGGGGGTTTCCAAACTGGTTGTTACGGCACCCTGGGATACCGTTCCTAAGATGAAATGACAGAATGACAGTGGAAACTGATTTGAGTCTCAAAATATAAAGTTTGTACCAACAACTGTCAAAACTAGCGGGCGCATGCTTGTAGTTTAGGAAAGTCTTATACGTTATGAATCGGAGCATGCATCAACAGAACAGAATTTGGTATTTGCCTCAATGTAACGATAAAAAAGACAGTATACTTTTGAACTATATGATGCACTACACTAGCAGAGACTGAGAGACTGAGCTAGAGAAGCTCGCAGCAAAGAACAATAACTGGCCGTTCTTAAACGTATTTTCATAGAATAGGTATCTATCGCTTCTAGATCCTAAATTTGAAAAATTTTAGTAGACGTTAGTATTCAGAAGTCAAAATTAGCAATGGTAGTAATTTAGATTTCGAAATAATGTGGAAAAAATAAATAATCACTGCACAAGGAAAGCAACTAATAAGCTCTTAAATATAACGGTAATATCTTTGTAACACGTCTATTCAAATAAAACCAAAGCTTCTTTTTCCGATGTGCCACTATAGAAGAGAAGAATCTACGTGTTTCCTTTTTTTTATCTCTCTCTCTTTCTCTGCCCCTAGAAACAATTAGAGTATTCTGCTGTATAGAGAAAGTATGAAGAATAGAAGCTTACATATCATTGTTACCATGATTTAATATTAATGAATCAATGTTTAAAAATAGTGAAAATAACAATGGTTGTTCTCCTAATGTTGATCAATTATTAGGATTGTTAGCAAATTGATATTTAAGATATAAATCTAACGGCGTACAGTTCTAGATTCGGCCGTGTAACTCGCTTAGTGCGCCGAGATAACCTGGAAGACATTCTAAGTTAACTAAGTCCTAACATTTAATTAGATAATTAATTATTATCTTGTTTATATGGGCATAAAATTGTGTTTCTTTATGGATACCAAAGCATTGCATATATTATCAATAAAACTTACAGAAACCTCCTATACGAGTCCTAATTAATTCACTATTATAATGCCTCTGGACATCAATATTTCCTAGGGACTATATAAGATCCCATCTGGCAAGACTGATAAGAGGTTCCCTTCGAAGCTCTACCAGGATGTATCAACTTGGTCAACAATTATTTTTTGAAGTTACATCAACATCCTACCATTTTCTCATTCCAACAAGTTCTAAGAACTGGTTTCCCTTAGACTTGCAACTGCTAATTCAGGAGACTGGTGCCCTCTAACCTACTAGCGTTACCTTATTCTCAACAGTCTGAAGACTGGTTCCTTCTAGCGTTCTAGTAACGTCAATAGAAATGCCATAACCGTTTAGCGTCCATCTATCCTAGCCTCCCTTTCTGTTCTATATCTCATTCCTACCTACCATTTAACATTTGTAACACTGAGATTATGCATAAAAACGCTGTATCGAGGCCATCTTTGAGAGCATATTAACCATTAATATTACTAAACTTACCTCGATAAATCTACTTAAGCTTCTACCTCTTTAAACTGTTTACTGTCACTTTGGATTATTAGGGAGGTTATATAGAAGTGTTGTTTAGAAATTGTTGGCAATGGCTATTAGGTGATAATTTTGACAGTTATCTTGCGTAAATATAAATGTAAAAATGTGTGATGATTTTCAAGAATATGAAGTCAGTGTGGATAATCCACAAAAACATCTTGATCCTATGGAGACCTACATTTCCTTCAGAGTTACAACCAAAGTCTGTTATTATTTCACTTTTTGCAACAGACTTATGTTTATTTGTATATTTTTTATTTTACCCTTCTTTTGTAAAATTTGCAGGTAAAACAAAAATCTAAAGAAGAAGAGTTCATTGTAAGGAGGAGATATAGTGATTTTCTGTGGCTCAGGAATAAATTATTTGAATCTTTTCCCACTCTTGTTGTTCCTGTAATATTAATTTATTTTTATATTTTAAAATTCTAAAGCCTCTCTGCGAAATTTTTATTTTTAACTATTTGTAGGGGTTACCAGCAAAACACAGTGTACTGGAACAATTAGATAGATATTCTCGGCCTTTCATCATGACCAGAATGTCAATGTTGCATACATTTATGCAGAGAGTAGCTTCTCACCCAGTATTTAGCTGTAGCCCTGTTTTAAAAACATTTTTAACTGCAAAATCAGCTGTAAGTTATTGTATTCGCGTTTTACTACTTTTGCTTTCAATCCAATATATTACAATGGTTTTTAGATTGTTGTAAGTACAAAACAAAAATGAAGTGCAAGTGCCTTAAATGTTTCATTTTTGTTTTTATAATAACTTAATAGATGACTGTTTTTGTATTTATAATAAAACTATTGAATAAGGGCTGTCGAACTGAAAACCACTTGAATACACCATTGATTCAATAGGTGTGATGCTCAACAAAATAATAAAAAAAAAAACTATGATTAATTAAAAAACATACTGTTGTCGGATGGCAGCCACTACTCAATAGTTTCACAATTTATCATTATTATTAGGGGATTGCGTTAAATTAATTGGTCTCTAAAATAAATTATTTTTCCATTTTTAAAATTTTTTCAATACATTTTGTTTTCAGGAATTTAATATGCAGGCTAAAGCAGGTCCAGGGTTATTTGATCGTTTATCCGGTTCAATACAAAATTTTAAAGGATATATTCCTCGTCATGGGCATCTTTATCCAGAATTTGAAGCTGTGAGGGTTTACGTTAATAACCTATCTCAGAAGCTTTCAAGCCTTCTTTCTGTTTCAAGTAGAATGCATAGGGAAAGAACTGGTACTTTTAAATCTATAATAAATGATGAACTATTTTTAAGAATGCAAAATAAATTATTATTTAATGTATAATTTTTCAACATCATTGATGTTAACTATTGTTATTCAGGAGTTATAAGGATTTTTTCTGATGCGTCCACTTATCCTTGGTGAAAATCCCATTCTGTGGTTAAAAAAAAAGATCTATTTGAGAATTTTCACTTCACGTTTGATGAAGAAAATACTATGGCTGTCAGTGTACGGAAAATAGCTAATACTGATCTTTGGTTGTGGTGATGTCCATAAATATGTTGGAAAAAAAAATTTAATGTCAAGTTGAGCATTTAGTCGACTGCTTAAAGGTATTAGTGGCATTATGCCCTTTAGAAGGGCATACATTCTGAGGATTCCAAAGTCGGCTCCTCATAGCCGCATTCTATTTATCTAGGATGATTGATACTGCTGTTAAAATTGGTAAGAGATTGATTTCTTCACTGTCATTTCTTCCATCGAATGCTAATCACTAAGATCTAAATAATCTATGAACTGTTCTTTATTCTCAAAAATGGAATATTTCATGTACTGCAAGTCTGTTTAAAACAAAATCTCTCATGGGATGAACTATTATTTCTCCTACAATTTTACCTTACCTAATTTTTCTTTCCTTGGTTCCATCTTTTTTATGTATTTCGATCTTGTAGATCAAACTAAAGTGAAGTTCTAGAGTTTTTACATCGATAAGCTTTTTTCAATTCTCATTCATGCTGTAAGGTTTCTATAGTACTAGTCAAAATTTCCATTTTTATTACTGAAGCTCTTGGAGGCTTGCCAAACTTTTTCACTTGTCTAAAAGATATGATAACTTCTTTATGTTTGGAGGCTTTTTGGAAAAAATAATCGGTAAAGTAGAATAACTATGCATCTATATAGAAGACATAGCTTTATAATCAGAGAACTATCATATACCTGATTGTACATGGTTTTGTCAAAAAAAAAAAAAATTTGACCCCACTCAGACTTCCAGAAACCATAAAAACTGCATTTGTTAGCTCTGTAGCTTTAGGATTGATTGATATCTTCAGTAAATGCACTGTTCAATAAACCTTTGAAGCTTGAAAAAAAAACTATAAAACCTGAAGGATCTTGGTCATATAGAAGTCACTGGCTAGTGACTGACTGTCTAAAAGGCTAGTTTTAAGGTTCTACTAACACCATAATAATTTTAATTGAAGAAAGAATTTGTTACCATTGCAAAGAAACACTTGTATTCATAACATGATTTGATTTGGCGTAATTTGCCATTTTTTCCAATTAAATAAAAATGTACAACATATTTTGAGATATTGACAGTAGTCACATCAAGGAATGATGTGTGACCAACACACTGATGGATAGAAAGAAAATACAAAACAAGAAAGCTGTAAGAATTAAATGCAGTAAAAGCTTCCCGTTCATAGTTCTATTGTTCGTAGATTAAAAAATTATGACGACTTCTACTATTCCTGTGTCTGAAACATACTATGTGCCATATTGTTAGTACAATATTTATTTATTAACCAATCACCTCTTAAAACAAACTAGTATCAAAGTATTTATGAACAAACAAGTCTTATTGAAGCTTGGCCAAAAGTTCTTTGACAAAATGTCCCATATTACATTCTTCAGAATAATTTCAAGTGAATAGCATATGTTTCTCCTGGTTTGTCTTCATTTTTTTTAGTTTTCAAACTTTCAATATAATTAGAATATTCGTTATACTAATTCATTTAAACTTATTTTATGATAATATTTGAAAGTTTCCATCTAATAAGGTAATAACTTGGAAATTCAACAAAACAATTTTTGGGCAGAAAAAAATTCATTCTGACCTAATCTGAGTTTTGCAATAAATCAGTCTTTAATCCTTAATGGAGGCTCTCATATGCCTCAAATGAAAATATATTAATTTGGTGGACAGTATTTTTCTTATTCCTGAAAAGTTTAAAGAAATGTCAATTATAACCTTTTTGGAGGGAACTCTTCATTTAATTGTTATATCTAAAGATTATAGAAATAATTCACATGTTTTCTATAATCTTTAGATATAAAACTACTTTATATCTAAAGATTATAGAAAGCAGATAAAAAAGCAAAATTATTCTTGAGTTCCAGTCTAGCAACAATTATTTTAGTTGTTTTCCCTTTTGTGTTAATTATGTCAGAATCTAGTTGTTAGTCACTGCTGTCATTTATTACTAGCAATTTTTATTCATTGTGTTCCAGAACTTTCTCTTGAACTGGAAGATGCCAAAAGGGCACTTGATAATTGGTCTTATAATGAGCCAGAATTGAGTCAAGGAATATGTGGAGTTCGTAAGGCAATAGAATCAGTCGCCACCCTTCAAAAGATTCACCTGTTGCAAACCTATCACCCATTGTTAGAAAATGTAAGCTTATAATAGCTTTTAGGTATGAATTTAAAACCAATAGTATTGAAAGTTTAAATGATTGTTTTAAAATAAACACTTCACTGAGTATGGGTGTAAATTATACACCCATAAAATTCTTTTTTTGTTGTGAACAATTACAACCTTTTAAGAATAATATCACAGTAAGAAAACGTAGCTACTGTGTAGCTTAGGTATGTTTTAACAATATGAAATATTTTTCACATTTAGCATTTTTCAAGTTAAGAGACATGCTTATAAAATTAAATAAATGAATGTACTTAATTTTGTTTCACAAAATTGGCATAATTAATAGCATAAAATTATATTATTCTTATCTAAATAGTTATAAGACAATAATCTTTGTTTTTATGACGTACGTGTAATATTTTTGATAGTCCTGAAGAAATATTTTATAGTAGATTTTGTATTTTTTTTTTTATTTCTGTTAATTACCAGTTTTGAAATATCTTCACAAAGTGTTTTCTTATTGCCTAAAAACATTTGGTCTCTGTTTTTAATTCTAATAGGACTAATTTTCTTAGAATATGTTTCATAGGGAACCACGCTTAGTTGTCACTGATTTTTCGTTCAGTAGTCCTATAGCCCATCGATCTATAGTCCTTTGGCTTAAGGTAGGGCTAAGTGTGTCTATGATTAATAATGCTGAATTGATGGTGGCACACTTGACATTAGTTCTGAAAATAATAGTGTATTAGTTAATTTTCCATCTTTTAGTACCTCGAACATCATTCCAAAAGTCCAAAGCTCCGTTCACATCTCAGATATTAAAGCTTGAATTTTGAAAGAAAAAATTCAAATTTGAAATAGTCCTAAAAGAGCAAGGATACATTTAGTTAAAAGAATATTTTTCTGGTTGCCTAGTTTTAGAGACCTACCTACCACACATAAAAATAATTTGTTTTTCGTGCTTCTTCTTATAAAAAAAATGGTTTGACCATTAAAATTGACAAGATTAGAAGTAGAAATACATTAAATGTAATGATGTTTTGTTTGTTCTTTGTAAGTTATGTAGTTGTTGAAATATTGGCTAAACCGCAAATGCTTCCTTTTTCCAGAAATTCCCCGTATTGTTAGGAAAAAATGGCTGCCATTTCAAAATAGTCAAATATAAAAAAAAAAATCCCACTAATTTTTTTCTAGAAACATTGAGGAACTAATAAAGGAAATAGAAAATAAGTTATAAATAGTTAAGCAACCATGATGAGAAAAGCATAAAATTTAAAAGGTATTGCTATGAATTGGAAAAAAAAAAATGCAATTTTAATAATGTTGGAGTTGAATAAAATCTTAAAAAGTTATAAATATTTATATGAATGAAGAACATCAGCAGAAAAAAAAATCTAAAAATCAAGTCAAGAAATTTATGATTCTTGATTCCTCTGAAATTTTCATATGAGGATTCTGAAATTGAACCTGACTTACTTTTTTTCTGAAAACCTTTTTTTGTCAACTTTATTGATGCCATCTCCTGGTTTTTGTACTTCTTTGTGTATTTAATACTACTAGCAATATATTTTTCTTGTTCTACAAAAAAAGCAACAACAAATAGATTAGTTTATATTGACTTTAAAATTTATACCGAGCAAATGCAGAAATATTTATATGACAATTATATAAAAAATGGCTATATAATGTAACAATTATATAAGAAATGGCTAAAATTGTTTAAAATATTTTTCCTGGCTCCTATGGCACATTAGCAGATTATTTTTTACCTAGTATTACACAAAAAAAAAAGTTCCATTAAAATTAGCATTCCTATGTCTGTATCCTCCCTTTGTAGATGTAACACTGAAAGTATTTCTAAATTAACAAATTCGTTATTAAAAAATATCAACATTTAATGTTTTTAATTATTCCATAGCATAATTTTAAAAAGATACATTTCAGGATTATTTAAAAAAAGAATTGCAAATAATAGTTTTATTAATTTTTTTAGCCATTGGAAGAATATCTGAACTACATAGAAGCTGTTAAAGAAGCCCTCACTAGAAGAGATGCCATACAGTACAATTATGAAAACAGTATTGAAGAAACTAATAAGAAAAGAGGTGAAATTTTACAGGTATATCTTATTCAGGTGATAATTATTATTGCATCTCCCCTCTAGTTTCAGATATTATTGTAAATTGTTATAGACTCAGCAAGAAGAAAAACAGATACATCAATTTTCCCCACAGTTTTATCTTATTGCCTAAAAAGGATATTACTCTTGAAGAGTACATTTAGAAAATATCTCTCTTGATAGTTTCCACCCTCTAGCCATTATAATGATTATATTTCCTTCTTAACCACAAGCAAGTCTTAGTTCCAGAAGTTGGATATAGCTTATTATTTTGGTTTAAAAAGGATCTTCCAGATGATTAAAATTCTCCTTGTTCATCTTCTATTCAGTCATTGTATTATTTTTTCCAGACTGCATAAAAGTTGATTATTACTGTGACAATAATAATAATAATTTGATCACAAATTTATTTGAGATATTCATCGCATTAGTTATTCTTCTGATAACGGACCTTTTTTATAATTCTTTCTTAAACCCATCCATTGCTACAGGGTCTGGTGATTTATTAATTTGTTTGTGCCCACATATGTCCATTTAAAAGTCTCATATAAATGTGATCCCTATATTTATTTTGTACATATTTTTTCGAAATGTATCTGCTTTCCTTTGCTTTAGAACAATTGTGCAGTCTCTTGTCATTGTCTTACCTTATTTTTAGTTTTAAAGACTAGGCTACAACTTTTGTTTTCTAGGATAGCTGTAGTGGACATTATTTCTAAATTAATTCATTTTTTTTTCTCGATGAATCCAACCTTTGTTTATGTGGTGTTGTTGAACTATTCATAAAAAGTTTCTATTTGAAAATACACTAATTGCGTGTGTAGTAATTTTTTTCATTTACATCATTATAACATTTAAAGAAAAATAATGGAATAACTTTCATTAGTCTCTAAGTAGTTATGACTTAACATGTATATTAAGATTAGAATTCTTGCTCTGATTAAAAGGTATTTATTAATTTTATTGTTTAATTATTATACCACAGTTAGAGGCTTTGAACAATAATAATGGCAGTTTTGGTATGAAACTTTGGAGAAGTTCTAATAGAGAAAAGCTGCAGAAACTAAAAGAGGAAGTTCCTGTTCTTGATAGAGTTGTAGAAGTAAGTTACCTTTTGTTTTTAGTGAAATAAATAAAAAATAATAATTTTTCAATATGCTAATAAAATGTTAAATAATAATTTTTACCTGCTGTATTTAGAGTTTGCCTACAACAAGAACTAAAGAGATCACCCAGAAACTATTTTTAGAATTCATGTTTCCTCTTCTAGTACTACATTGAAATCCCTAAATTCATTAATCTGACAAGTTCGTGATCTCTGTGGGAAGAATATTTTGACTGGTCATAGGGGAGGGAATGATAAAGTAGAAGGGAGAGGGTTGTCTTCTCAGTCTCGGCATGTTTGTCAATTACTGTTAGATAATCCTTGTTATTGTCACTATGTTTTCTAAATAAGGAAGTATTAATAGAATAAATTTATTTTTGCATCCGACGCCGTTTTTCAATTTCAGGCGCTTTTTAAATATTGCTCTATCTTAAAGTCTCTCCTTCCCGTTTTAAGCTAATGTTTCAAAAGTGATATAGGGCCATCGCTCTCTGGAGGCGGGGAAGGATAGCCTTTTTTTAGTGTTATGATCTCCTCTTGTGAGATTGTGATTTGTCGTTTATCGACCAACCTACTAGCTATAATTGTCTGTTTGAAAAGTCAGATAAGTAAGGCTTCCATGGAGGGTTTAACATACATTTTTTAATTATAATTCTTAGTAGTCCACAGTCTTTGATAATTTAACTACTTTTTGGTTTCATATTTATTGGATTATCAAGATTATTTTGGATTTCAGTGTTCATATTAACTAGGATATTTGTCAGTTCGTCTGAAATGAATGTATGTATTCAATGGCTAATTACACTTTAGTCCCAGTTATAGTCATGTATATTTCTAGAGTATATTGTTATTGACACCTAGGGTTACTCTCAATATTTGCTATCTTATAAAGTTTTATCTAAACATAAACATGTTTTGTTTTTCAATTTTAAAATAATTTTTTAAATATTGACTTGAAACTATAATTACTTTTTATTTAGTTTAGAAAATATAAGTATAAGATTAAAGGAAATTGTGTTATTTAAAATTTTTTTTTTTTTCAGTGCTAACTAATTATTATAGTTTATAGTGCTATAATAGTATTTCCAGTTGCAATACTATATACATGAAATGAACCTACAGAAATCTAATAGTATTGAACTTAAAATAATAGATCAATGTGCTAAAAACCCAATAAAAACTGTTACATTATGTATACATATAGTATACGATATATCGTACTAATGTAAATGACTTAAATTTTTATGATATCAAGAAATAATAAAAATATATTTATATATGATCTCAATGAAGAAAGTTTATTTATGTTCCTTTAAAGAGATTTAGGTAAAGTTTTTCCTGGAAAATCTTATGAATTGCTCTTATATCATTAGTCCTGTACTTATCATGCATTCTAGATAATCCATTTATTTGGTTGTTAATTTGTGAAAGTATTCATACAATATTTTATATACTATTATATATTTTAGGTTTATGGATCAACAAGTGTTACATCGCTTGAAACCAAATTTAATATTCCTTGATTTTTACTAATCTTTTTTTGTTCATTTTTCCCTATATTTAAAGATAAATCACAATGTGTTTACTTTCTACCTATAACTTTTGAAGAGGCAAATATTGCACCATTTTATTTAATTATTTATTTTTTGAAAGGAAAATCATGATAAAGTTGAAATAGCTAATGAAAGCATGAAGGCCGACTTAGCCAGATGGAACACAGAAAAACGATCTGAAATAAAAGACATCCTAAATCGTATTACTGAACAACATGTTCTCTACTATGAAGAAGTAAGACTATATCAATCGTTATTATTGATTTGTTTTTTTTTTCTTTGAAAGAGTCCATATAAGTTTATTGTTTTTCAGAGCTTACATGCTTGGGAGAAGGCACTAGAAACACTAAAAGGCTTAAGTAATTCAGAAGAAGTTTCCCATTAAGTCATATATTATTTATATATATATTTATTTACTGCAATTAGTCTACATCACACACTAGATGATGTTAAAACAAACTCATTATGTACATTACTATATACAATTTTTACACTGTAATTTTTGCAAGTCTGCCTCTATTTTAAAAAAAAAGTGATGATTACATTTTTGTTTGTTAAGTTTTATCAATGTGCCAAAAGCTCTTAACCTACTTTAATTGTTTATTTTTAAAGTTAAAATGTCTAATTTTTATTTACTTACATAAAAAAAAGGGAGAAAAAATGGTGTCTACAAATATAAAACAGTTAACAAAAATTATTTTTAATACCACCACAAACATGTAAAAATTACAAATCTGAGTATATTTCTTGTATCTTAAAATTAAAAAAAAAAAAAAAAAAGTAAAAAGGAAAGAAAGAAAAAGAAGCACATTTAATGAATTGAAGCACCATTTTTTTTTCTTTTTCTAAATACAATTGTTTACTGTTAAATGTACTTCATTTAATAAAATAATTAAAAAGTTTTAGCTTTGGTACATCTTATTGTCACATAAAGATTTGTTGTGAAATAAATATCCATCAACAGTTGAAATTAGTAAAATCCGTTCCGTAAAATGTTTTAATTGACCACACTTTAAGGCTTTTTTCAATTTAGGATTAAGTTTCCAGTAAAAATATGAAGCATAATGTAATAATTAGGTGATTCTGTCAGTTTTAACAAAATTAAAGTCATTTATGACAACAAAATATACAAAAATGTCAGTTCATTATGAAAATAAATATTGCACATCTTTAGGATTTTTTTTTTTTCATTTTTTCTTTTTTAATGAAAAAGTGAAAATGTATAAAATGAACTTATTCCCAAATAATCATGAATCTTAGATTAAAGTTAGTATAGTATTACATAAACCATATACAAAGAATAAATATAACTTAAATCTTTCTTAAAATAAACTCAATATTTTCTTTTTCTCAATTTTTGTCTTCTCAACAAGGAAAGGGATTTTTAGATAAAAATACTGAAAACCGTGATAGAAAATAATTAGGTCACCTTTTTTTCTTTAACTTTCACTTTTAACAAAACAAAAATCATCCTCATGGTTAAGTGATATTATAATATATGATAACTTTAAGCTTGTCATTTTTTGCAAAAACATTAGGCATTGATCACAGATAAGCATTTTTTTCATGTGTCATTTCTAAAGGAATGTAGGGTAAATTTTAAACTTTTTAACATAATTTATATTATTATAAATCAAAACAATCATTAATAAATTACCACTGTAAGCAGAAAGAAGTACGTTTCAGTCTATTAAGATATAGAGTGAAAAATTTTAAATATTAAAATATTTTTGTTCCCAAAAGTATTGGGATACTAATAAACTCTGACATCAGTAAATGATGCCAAAATTTCTTTGTCTCTTATATACAATAACAAAAATTTATAATTTGTTTCTAATTATTGAAATCATACTGAGTATCGAAACGAACTCTGTGATTATCACTTGCTGACTGGAAACTAAGATCTTCACTGCTACTTTCTAGAAAAAATAAAAAAAATTGTGGAGTTAGATTTGACACATTTAACATATAATTTTCAATTTAAGTAGGAACAATGTACTTATTAATAATATGGTAAAAACTAATTAGAGCCATACTAATTAAAACTAAATGGTTGTACATTTGTTTTAACAGATACAATTTTAGATCTAATTACCTAAACAAATGATTTCGATTGACTGTTAACATTATTGAATAATGTTAGGAACTACAGACAAATATAATATTCGTTGGGACCAACCCTAATGTGATAATTCATATCATATAAATGCCAGTTTACTTCTGTGGCATGAGAAATAAATTAATTAAAATATGTAACTTACTAAAAATCTAATAACAGAATTGTTTCATAAATACATTCACTTAAAATTCACTTATCCCCCTAGAAAATACAAAAATAAGAAAGCCCTGCAACAGATAATTCCAATTCTAATGATAATTTCAACTTGATAAATTATAGAACATTAACTTCATTTTATAATTTACTGGTTGTTTGATAAATCCAATGCTCTAAGATAAAATGTAATTACCTTGTAGAAGCTGGGAGTGTGATTGTGTTAAGATGCTTGGTAAGGGAGGGCGGGAGTGAAGGCCCCTACCATGGTATGTGTTGTGGCCAGCAACATAATAATTGGAGCTGGGGTCGTCGCTCCAACTATCATCATCGTCTGCTTCGGACGCAGCACCGCTTGTCCTGCAAGTAACACAATTAGTAAAATATACTTACGCATCTCTCAACTGATATTTAATGAACCATTTTTTTTTTTTTTTTTGATTGTTAACACTTAAGAATAACTTAAGACCAGAACAATTATATTTTACATCAATTTAATTAATTAAAAAAAATCAAAAACATTTTTTATTTCATATCTGAGAAACATTCTCATAAAGTATCGAAACAATGATTGGATTTTTTATTGGGTACGAAAATATCTTTTTGTAACAGGAGCACATTGATGTTATTCCACCACATGTGCTTAAATTTGTTTTAATTGATTCCCGAGGGTTATGGTGAGAGAATTTTTTAGGAGACAATATCAATTTTGGGTGAACTGAAATCAACAACTATAATCTAATCACAGTAGTAGCAATAGGATAGATTATAGTCCACAATGGATCATTTGTCCCATGGGATAATTGGTAGTTTCTGATATTTCATTCTTGTTTTGTTATTTCTTCTTCAATGTAAGGTGAGAACTAGAAAACTTTCTCTTCCTACCTCAATGCACAATAAAGACAAACCATAACAGTGATTAACATTCATGTTAATCACCAATATGATAGAAGCGATGTTCCTCCAAACGGTGTAAGGAAGTCATGTTCCCACCAACAAGTTAAGCATGAATAAAACTTTAATGCTAAATATTTTCTCAAATACTACTTTAAATTAATGATTTATTATGTTGTTCGCCAATTTTAGTAATTAAAATTCCCAAACAATTACAGACTTGCTGAAAATTCCAGCCCCCTTCTACTTTTTTGCTTTGCAGGGTGCCTACAAGAATCTGTCTGCCAGTTGAATTTCTTGCTTTTCCCCAAATACAGAAGTGAAAAAAATTTTTTGTCACAATATTTGAAAATATAAAGAAAAAAATATATAATTTAAAATAATTTGATAATTAATTA